>NC_070597.1:2621383-2646446 GCF_027409825.1 Scomber japonicus | reverse complement strand
ACACACACACACTCTCACACTCTCACATACACACACACACACACTCTCACACTCTCACATACACACACACATACACACACACACACTCTCACACACACACACACTCTCTCTCTCTCTCCTCTCACACACACACACATACACACATACACACACACACACACACACACACACACACACACACACGAAAATGAAAAAAACACCATGAATACATTAAACTCTCTGCCAAAAAAAAGAAAAGAAAAAAGAGAAAAGAGAAAAGAGGGGATGAGAAGCTAATGTTGTGTCCATGTGTGAATACAGATCCTCTCATTAATAAAAAGGAAATAATAAAAGCTGCTGTGTGTTTCCAGACGAGCAGCTCTTCATCATCTTCATCATCTCAACTGTCTTTTATTTATTTTACATTTGATTTTTATATTTTATAAAAATGTGTCCGTCCGTCGTTGCTCTCGTGAACCGGCTTTTTTTTTTTTTTTTTAAATCACACTGTGCTCCAAAAACACGACGGACCAACTGAGAGCCAGCTTCCACCTCCAGCTACTGAAGTCTGTTTGGTGTTGGAGGTGGTGGTGGTGATTTGGGGGAGGGGGAAGGGGGAAGGGGAAGGGGGGGGGGGCTTCATGTGTCATCCCCTTTCCGTTTTATTTTATTTATGAATATGCTGCTTGGAGTTTCTTAATCTTTAATAAAGAAATATGGTTTACACATCGCTCTCTGTTGTTCTTGGATCTACAGCACGGGGGGGGGGGGGGGGGGGGGTCAAACTCATCTTCATTCAAGATATAAGACAGGAAGGAAGGAAGGGAGGGAGGAAGGAAGGGAGGGAGGGAGGGAGGGAGGGAGGGAGGGAGGAAGGGAGGGAGGGAGGGAGGGAGGGAGGAAAATAAGACAGGAAGGAAGGGAGGAAGGGAGGGAGGAAGGAAGGGAGGAAGGGAGGGAGGAAGGGAGGGAGGGAGGGAGGGAGGGAGGGGAAGGAGGGAGGAAGGAAGGAAGGAAGGAAAAGAATACAGGAAGGAAGGAAGAAAAAGAAGACAGGAAGGAAGAAGGAAAAAAGGAAGGAAGGAAGGAAGGAAAAAAGGAAGGAAGGAAAGAAAATAAGACAGGAAGGAAGGAAGGGATGAAAGAAGGAAAGAAGGAAGGAAGGAAAATAAGACAGGAAGGAAGGAAGGAAGGAAGGAAGAAAGGAATAAAAGAACACAGGAAGGAAGGAAGGGAGGAGCTACTGAAGTCTGTTTGGTGTTGGTGGTGGTGGTGGTGGTGGTGGTGATGATTTGGGGGGAGGAGGGAGAGGGGGAAGGGGAAGGGGGAAGGGGGGGGGGGCTTCATGTGTCATCCCCTTTACGTTTTAAACTCCAGAAGATGAAAACATGAAGTGTCATAGAGCATATAGTCTGTCACAGTACATCTGAGGGAGACCCTTATTATTTTATTTATGAATATGCTGCTTGGAGTTTCTTAATCTTTAATAAAGAAATATGGTTTACACATCGCTCTCTGTTGTTCTTGGATTCACAGCACGGGGGGGGGGGGGGGGGGGGTCAAACTCATCTTCATTCAAGACATAAGACAGGAAGGGAGGGAGGGAGGAAGGAAGGGAGGGAGGGAGGAAGGAAAGAAGGGAGGGAGGGAGGGAGGGAGGAAGAGAGGAAGGGAGGGAGGGAGGGAGGGAGGAAGGGAGGGAGGGAGGGAGGAAGGGAGGGAGGGAGGAAGGAAGGGAGGGAGGGAGGGAGGAAGGAAAGAAAATAAGACAGGAAGGAAGGAAGGTAGGAAGGAAGGAAGGAAGGAAGGATGGGAGGGAGGGAGGGAGGGAGGGAGGGAGGAAGGAAGGGAGGGAGGGAGGAAGGGAGGGAGGAAGGGAGGGAGGGAGGGAGGGAGGGAGGGAGGGAGGAAGGAAGGGAGGGAGGAAGGAAAGAAAATAAGACAGGAAGGAAGGAAGGTAGGAAGGAAGGAAGGAAGGAAGGAAGGAAGGAAGGGAGGGAGGAAAAAAAGGAAGGAAGGGAGGGAGGAAGGAAAGAATAAATGAAGAGAGGCAGGAAGGAAGTGAGGAAGTGAGGAAGGAAGGAAGGAAGGACGGGAGGGAGGGAAAAAAGGAAGGGAGGGAGGAAAGAAAGAAGAAATGAAGGAAGGAAGGAAAGGAACGAAAGGAAGGAAATGAAGGAAGGAAATGAAGGGAGGGAGGGAAGGGAGGAAGGAAGGGAGGGAGGGAGGGAGGGAGGAAGGGAGGGAGGGAGGGAGGAGAAGGAAGAGTAGGCAGGAATGAAAGACGGAAAGGAAGGAAGGAAGGAAGGGAGGGAGGGAGGAAAATAAGACAGGAAGGAAGGAAGGAAGGAAGGAAGGAAGGGAGGGAGGAAAAAAAAGGAAGGAAGGGAGGGAGGAAGGAAAGAATAAATGAAGAGAGGCAGGAAGGAAGTGAGGAAGTGAGGAAGGAAGGAAGGAAGGACGGGAGGGAGGGAAAAAAGGAAGGGAGGGAGGAAGGAAGGGAGGGAGGGAGGAAGGGAGGGAGGAAGGGAGGGAGGGAGGGAGGGAGGGAGGGAGGGAGGAAGGAAGGGAGGGAGGAAGGAAAGAAAATAAGACAGGAAGGAAGGAAGGTAGGAAGGAAGGAAGGAAGGAAGGAAAGAAAATAAGACAGGAAGGAAGGAAGGAAGGAAAATAAGACAGGAAGGAAGGAAGGGATGAAAGAAGGAAAGAAGGAAGGAAGGGAGGAAGGAAGGAAGGAAGGAAGGAAGGAAGGAAGGAAGGAAGAAAGGAAGGAAAGAAGGAAGGAAGGAAGGAAGAAAAAGAAGACAGAAAGGAAGGAAGGGAGGAGCTACTGAAGTCTGTTTGGTGTTGGTGGTGGTGGTGGTGATGATGGTTTGGGGGGAGGGGAAGAAGGGGGGGGGGGCTTCATGTGTCATCCCCTTTACGTTTTAAACTCCAGAAGATGAAAACATGAAGTGTCATAGAGCATATAGTCTGTCACAGTACATCTGAGGGAGACCCTTATTATTTTATTTATGAATATGCTGCTTGGAGTTTCTTAATCTTTAATAAAGAAATATGGTTTACACATCGCTCTCTGTTGTTCTTGGATTTACAGCAGGGGGGTCAAACTCATCTTCATTCAAGACATAAGACAGGAAGGGAGGGAGGGAGGGAGGGAGGAAGGGAGGGAGGAAGGGAGGGAGGGAGGGAGGAAGGAAGGGAGGGAGGAAGGGAGGAAGGAAGGAAGGAAGGGAGGGAGGAAGGAAGGGAGGGAGGAAGGAAGGGAGGAAGGAAGGAAGGAAGGAAAATAAGACAGGAAGGAAAGAAGGGATGAAAGAAGGAAAGAAGGAAGGAAGGAAGGATGAAAGAAGGAAAGAAGGAAGGAAGGGAGGAAGGAAGGAAGGAAGGAAAGAAGGAAAGAAGGAAGGAAGGAAGGAAGAAAAAGAAGACAGAAAGGAAGGAAGGGAGGAATAAGGGAAGTGACGAACTGAGAGCCAGCTTCGACCTCCAGCTACTGAAGTCTGTTTGGTGTTGGAGGTGGTGGTGGTGATGATGATTTGGGGGAGGAGGGAGAGGGGGAGGGGAAGGGGGGGGGGGGGGCTTCATGTGTCATCCCCTTTACGTTTTAAACTCCAGAAGATGAAAACATGAAGTGTCATAGAGCATATAGTCTGTCACAGTACATCTGAGGGAGACCCTTATTATTTTATTTATGAATATGCTGCTTGGAGTTTTCTTAATCTTTAATAAAGAAATATGGTTTACACATCGCTCTCTGTTGTTCTTGGATCTACAGCACGGGGGGGGGGGGGGGGGGTCAAACTCATCTTCATTCAAGACATAAGACAGGAAGGGAGGGAGGGAGGGAGGGAGGAAGGGAGGAAGGAAGGGAGGGAGGGAGGGAGGGAGGAAGGGAGGGAGGGAGGGAGGAGAAGGAAGAGTAGGCAGGAATGAAAGACGGAAAGGAAGGAAGGAAGGAAGGGAGGGAGGGAGGAAAATAAGACAGGAAGGAAGGAAGGAAGGAAGGAAGGAAGGGAGGGAGGAAAAAAAAGGAAGGAAGGGAGGGAGGAAGGAAAGAATAAATGAAGAGAGGCAGGAAGGAAGTGAGGAAGTGAGGAAGGAAGGAAGGAAGGACGGGAGGGAGGGAAAAAAGGAAGGGAGGGAGGAAAGAAAGAAGAAATGAAGGAAGGAAGGAAAGGAACGAAAGGAAGGAAATGAAGGAAGGAAATGAAGGAAAGAAGGGAGGAAAAAAAGGAAGAAAGGGAGGGAGGAAGGAAGGAAAGGAGGGAGGAAGGAAGGAAGGGAGGAAGGAAGGAAGGGAGGAAGGAAGGAAGGAAGGAAGGAAGGAAGGAAGGAAGGAAGGAAGGAGAATATATTAGGGGATTATGGCAAAAATGTCAAAGTGGTGTAACCATAAAAACTTTGGAAGGAAGGAAGGACAGAAGGAAGGAAGGAAGGAACGAAGGAAAAAAGGAAGGAAAAAAGGAAGGAAGGAAAGGAACGAAAGGAAGGAAATGAAGGAAGGGAGGGAGGAAAAAAAGGAAGGAAGGGAGGGAGGAAGGGAAAGAATAAATGAAGAGAGGCAGGAAGGAAGTGAGGAAGTGAGGAAGGAAGGAGGAAGGAGAATATATTAGGGGATTATGGCAAAAATGTCTAAGTGGTGTAACCATAAAAACTTTGGAAGGAAGGGAGGCAGGGAGGGAGGAAGGAAGGAAGGAAGGAAGGAAGGAAGGACGGGAGGGAGGGAAAAAAGGAAGGGAGGGAGGAAAGAAAGAAGAAATGAAGGAAGGAAGGAAAGGAACGAAAGGACGAAAGGAACGAAAGGAAGGAAGGAAAAAAAAGTCTTTTTGTTACTATACTTCCACCACAGAGAAACAGGAAACACTAAGAGGGGATTTGATGCTGGAGCCAAAGGGGGTAAATTGGAGTCAGTCAGCACCGAAAATGTTTAGTTTAACCTGCAGGACGTTTTTGTCTTTACAGCAGAAACAGAATGAGGTCCCAATCATCTGTAACATGTTTTACAGGGAGGGAGGGAGGGAGGAAGGAAAATAAGACAAGAAGGAAGGAAGGTAGGAAGGAAAAGAAGGAAGGAAAGAAGGAAGGAAGGAAGGAAGGAAGGAAGGAAGGAAGGAAGGGAGGAAGGAAGGGAGGAAGGGAGGGAGGAAGGAAGGAAGGAAAAAAGGAAGGAAGGAAAGAAAATAAGACAGGAAGGAAGGAAGGAAGGAAGGAAGGAAGGAAGGAAGGAAGGAAGGAAAGGAGTAAGGAGGGAGGGAGGAAAAGAGGAAGGAAGGAAGGAAGGAAAGAAGGAAGGAAGGAAAATAAGACAGGAAGGAAGGAAGGAAGGAAGGAAGGAAAATAGGACAGGAAGGAAGGAAGGAAGGGAGGGAGGGAGGAAGGAAGGAAGGAAGGAAGGAAGGAAGGACAGGAAGATGGAAGGAAGAAAGGGAGGAAGGAAAATAGGACAGGAAGGAAGGAAGGAAGGGAGGGAGGGAGGAAGGAAGGAAGGAAGGAAGGAAGGAAGGAAGGAAGGGAGGAAGGAAGGAAGGAAGGAAGGAAGGAAGGGAGGGAGGGAGGAAGGAAGGAAGGAAGGAAGGAAGGAAGGAAGGAAGGAAGGAAGGAAGGAAGGAAGGGAGGGAGGGAGGAAGGAAGGAAGGAAGGAAGGAAGGAAGGAAGGAAGGAAGGAAGGGAGGGAGGAAGGAAGGAAGGAAGGAAGGAAGGAAGGACGGGAGGGAGGGAAAAAAGGAAGGGAGGGAGGAAAGAAAGAAGAAATGAAGGAAGGAAGGAAAGGAAGGAGGGAAAAAAGGAAGGGAGGGAGGAAAGAAAGAAGAAATGAAGGAAGGAAGGAAAGGAACGAAAGGAACGAAAGGAAGGAAGGAAAAAAAAGTCTTTTTGTTACTATACTTCCACCACAGAGAAACAGGAAACACTAAGAGGGGATTTGATGCTGGAGCCAAAGGGGGTAAATTGGAGTCAGTCAGCACCGAAAATGTTTGGTTTAACCTGCAGGACGTTTTTGTCTTTACAGCAGAAACAGAATGAGGTCCCAATCATCTGTAACATGTTTTACAGGGAGGGAGGGAGGGAGGAAGGAAAATAAGACAAGAAGGAAGGAAGGTAGGAAGGAAAAGAAGGAAGGAAAGAAGGAAGGAAGGAAGGAAGGAAGGAAGGGAGGAAGGAAGGAAGGAAGGAAAGGAGTAAGGAGGGAGGGAGGAAAAGAGGAAGGAAGGAAGGAAGGAAAGAAGGAAGGAAGGAAAATAAGACAGGAAGGAAGGAAGGAAGGAAGGAAGGAAGGAAAATAGGACAGGAAGGAAGGAAGGAAGGGAGGGAGGGAGGGAGGAAGGAAGGAAGGAAGGAAGGAAGGGAGGAAGGAAGGAAGGACAGGAAGATGGAAGGAAGAAAGGGAGGAAGGAAAATAGGACAGGAAGGAAGGAAGGAAGGGAGGGAGGGAGGAAGGAAGGAAGGAAGGAAGGAAGGAAGGGAGGGAGGGAGGAAGGAAGGAAGGAAGGAAGGAAGGAAGGAAGGAAGGACAGGAAGATGGAAGGAAGAAAGGGAGGAAGGACAGATAGAAGGAAGAAAGTAAGGAAAAGAAGGAGGAGAAGGAAGAGTAGACAGGAATGTTTTACAGTGTTTTTCGCTTTAATCCCTGAATATTAATATTATCTCTGTCACCGAGGACGAGAGGCTCAGAAGGACTGAAAGTCTGAGAGATGGTGACTGCTGGAGAAAATAAATTCTCTTCTAACAGCCTGACAGGAGAGAGTGAGACGAACTAATGTGGGATTTATCTTCTGCTTTAATGGAAGTTTTTCACTTTTATGAGAGAAAAAAGCTCCAAGGATGAGAACATTTCTTCCTCCTCCTCTTGGATTAATAGCATCTCTGTAAAACCTCACCAACAGGACCAGAGTAAAGGTGTTTTCTATCTTTAGAGAGTCCTATTTTACAACTTTATTATCATTCAAGACAATAAAATTACACTGCACCCAGCTCATGCTAAAAATGTGTTGGCATCTGTTGGAAAAGTGAATATCATCTTATAATCAGACCTAAATAGGTACAAGTTTTCATGTTTCCACAGACAAAAGACTGGTTCTGGACCAGAAAAACCGGTTCCAGAGTGGCACCAGTTACATTAGGGGGGAGGGGTGAAGGGGGATGGGGGAGGGGAGCGGGGTTATTGAGACCAACCACAACAAACAATAGACCGCATAGTGGTGAATAGATAAGGAGTTAGTTAGCTGTGCTCTGCTAGCTTAAAACAAAGGCTAACGTTAGCATCTCAATCCTGTCGAGCAGCACACATATGTTGTATCTGCTGTGTTGGGATGTGAGCCAGGAGCTACAGATATGTTTGTGTACAGTAAAACAGCTGTTGCTCCTGGCTCACATCCAGATGTTTTACTGTATTTCCATATTTTTCCCCCTAGTTTGTCATATTGCTTGTTGAAAATAACACGTGTAGTAAAATTACTTAATCTGTGTTATTACCAGAACAGAACAATCACGATATCAGTATAAATAAGACAAATGTACACAAACATATTTGTAAATTGTATAAAGTCTTAAATAGTTAGACACTCAGTTGTTAGTTGAAGCTAACTACTGTAAGTACGTGACACGGAGTAAAAACTAGCAGGAGTTAGTTGTTCAAGACAAGAGTTGAAGCTAATGATAACATAGCATGTTGGTCCATGTATCACTCCAGATAATCTTATTGTTATAGCCAGTGTGTGTGTTTATAAGTCTTCGTGACTGTAAACACATTGAAAGCAATGAATAAACACGTAACAACACAGCAGCTACGTTGTAGCTAATGTTAGCAGCGAAGCTAACGTGCAGAGCGTCAATCAGCTGTAGTAACAACTCTGCTACTTTACAGCTAACATCACAACAACATATCCTGATTAGCTAGACAGTGAGCTGAATGTCAGCAGGTAACGTTACAGTTTATGTGAAGCAGAGCTGCTGTTACTCACTTCTCCGGCAGAGCTCTCGCCGATTTTCGCCGACTTCCGCCATATTGGTGCCCGCCCATTAGGGGGATGAAAACTGTGATGCTTTGATTGGCTGCCAGTAAGCGGCGCCCTGAGGACGGGCTCTGATTGGGCCGTGAGTGGCTTCACCGATAAACAAGTCCCGCCTCCTCAGCGCTCATTGGCCCAACGTCCCGTCAGTCAGCGCCGGCTCCGCCGTGTAGCCCATAAACGTGAGCTGAGCTCGCGGCCTTCCATTCAGTCTTCGCTAGCTGGGAGAGAAAGTCTGCTGCTTTTTTGGATTGTTTCATTTGGACATTTTTGCACTTTTCTTGAAGTAAGCCATGCTCAGCAAAGTACTACTTAATTTGGTCCTTCATTGAGCTTAGGTAAAGCTACAAAGTGTTTGTGTGTAATGTAAATCGCGGCAGCCCAACTTACCTATTAAAACTGTCGTAAGTGTTAATTTTGTGTTAAAGATCATGCCGAATGTAAACACGAAGGTACAGGATGCGTTAAGTTTGTAATGTACTGTAACGAACTGGGCATGTTACTGTTTTGTGTTATAAAATTTGAGAGTTTAAGCCAGTTTCTGTTCTGTTCAGTTAAAGTGCTGGTTTTTCCGAGTGTCCGTGAACGCGTCTTGAGAGTGAGCCTTGCAGCTAGCGTGCCGGTGTGTTGTTGTTAGCCTCTGAGAAGGAGACGGTAGCACATGTGTGGCTAAGGAGCTACTACGTTAGTTTTTGTTGTTTTGGCGTTGGCTACGACCCACAGTAGCCTGGGTAATAAAAAGGAATAAAGAGGCAGCTAAACCGGCTAACGTCGAGGTGTTTGAGGGACGTTACAGTACTTAAAAGTTCGTGAAAGTGGTTGATAGCATATGGGACTCTCCGCAAAGCCTCCAGTTTAATCAATAACTGCAACATTACAGTACTCTATGGACATGTGCGCGTTAACTTAACATATGTTCGTGTATGAGTCGGCATAGGTAATACATTTTCATTGTCCATTAAAGTTAATGGCATTGCAATGACTTAGTCTGCACGAAGTTATCCATACAAGTTAAACAGCATTGCATTAACACTGTAGTAGTAACTTAGTCTGTACGAAATCATTCATAAAAGTTCAACAGCATTGCATTAACACTGTAGTAATACACTTATTCTGTACGAAATCATTCATAAAAATTAAACAGCATTGCATTAACACTGTAGTAATCAGTAATTCTGTACGAAATTAACCATAAAAGTCAATGGCTTTGTAACAATAATAAGTAATTTTCAGCTAGCTAACTAACTAGTCATGTCTCCTCCTCGTGTGTGCATCTTCACTGGATGCCACAGTGTCCAGGGTAGTGGCTTCATTAGTTTATTTAAGTTTCCAACTGATGAAGGCATCAAGAGTCAGTGGGTCGATTTTGTAAGGAGACACTGTGGAGAATTTATAATCAAATCCACCACCCGCCTCTGCAGTGTCCACTTTACCCCCGATAGTTTCACAAACTATTACCAGGTACAGTCTGGATTTTTGAGCAGTCCGTTGTGTCTGGTTAGAGGTGCCGTACCGACCGTCTCCCTCACCGGAGAGAGTGTAAGTAACTCTGTAGTAACAAATAGGAAAAATACAGTAGTAATGAATAATATAGTCCATGATATTGATTTATTGCTGTTCTCAGTGTGGCAGTCTGAAGCTGAACCTCCTGATAATTGTAGACAGCTTCTAACACTCTCTTGTTGTGTTTCTTCAGATGGAGTACCAGCCTGAGTCCACTGACAAGGGCGTCAGCAGGTAAGTCAATATGTGCTGTCACCTTAATTACAATCACTTTAATTTACAGTTGCACAGCAATGTAACTCAAACTCATGTCTCTCGGCTACAGGAGCAGCCCTAGGACCCGCCTGGCCAAGCTGAAGCTGTATTCGGCGAAGAGGGACAGGAGCCCGCTGCATGCCGCTGCAGCTTCAGCCACCACCGCTTCGCCCCCGAGGAAGAGAGTGGCTGTGGTCCTGACCTGTAAGCATCATCTTTATTCACGTTTAGGTTAAACTGCGGTTGAGGTGCTGTCTATGTGACGTCTGAACTGTTGTTGTGGTTTCAGCTTCCTCAGAGGACGACGACAGCGATGGTGACTTGATGCTCATGGAAGCCGCTGCTGCCGTTGGGCTGGAGGTGGAAGCTTCAGGTAAGTCTGTGAAACTCAGAGTTGTGCTCAGTATACAGTGGTCAGTGCAGTGAGAGGCAAATATGTGGACTTTGGTATGTGAGGCGTGTCAGTTTATATGACTGTTATCTTAATTCATCCACTCATTCCTTGTGTTGTTCTTCACAGCATCCTCTCTCCTGCCACCAGGTCCAGCTGCCAGACGAAAGACAGCTCCTCCTCCCGTCCCTGCTCCCCAGACTGAGGTTTGTGTTGTTGTGAACTTCATACATTTAGCAGCAGAGTGTTTCAAAGCTGCGGTTTGTATTAATTCAGTGTTGTTGTTGCTGTTTCAGATCCTGCTGCCTGAAGCGTGGAAGCGCAGCCTGCCCCGTGTGCAGCATGAGTGGGTCAGCAGGGCCCTGTTCGTCCGAGACCAGACGGGAAGGGCGGTGCTGTCTCCAAACCTCACACTGTGGCACCATCCACCAGGTCCACAGATGGTGTACAACCAGCGTCCCTCCTCCCCTGATGCCTTCTTCCAGCGGCCCTTCTTCCTCTGGGCCCCGTACCACCTGTGGCATTACCACCTGAAATGTCCAAACTGCGCTCACAAGTTGACGAGCTGCGGCATCTATGAAACTGTGCACAAAGTTCTGGACAGGGACGGGTGGTACTACATGGGCACAGAGTGCCTGGAGTGCAGGTAAGGACATTGCATTATATGTGTTATATCATAACAGTGCAGAAAGAGTGTGTACACGGTCCTTAATAACACACGTCTTTTCTCCCTCAGGTACTGCAGGAAGAAGGTGTCCAGCTGGTCAGACAGTGTGAGGAGGCAGCTGGACCTGAGCCACCAGGACCTCTTCCCCGCCGTGCTGACACACAGGTAAACAAACCGAGAGCCCAGTGTGACACAGCGTGGGGTTTTACTCTCTGTGCCTCACTAATGATAATTTGTGCTGTGTTCATGCAAAATGTGATAATGTGTGTGTATGAGACACCAAGGTTCACTGTGTAACTCTTTGTGTGCTGCAGGCTCTCGGTAGATAAGAGGGTGCTCGGCCAGATGAAGGAGCGTACGCCTGGCTACAGCTCCAGCCAACTGAGGGCGTACCTGGTGCAGCATCACACAGCAGAGTGGATGCGGCAGAGCAACATGTTCCTGCACACCTGCCACAAATTCGAGTGTGTGCAGGTGCCAGCTCTGCCCCCTCTGCCGAAGATGGAGCCTGTCCCCAGCAGCAGCTGGCTTCTGGACACTTACGCCAGGGAGTCCTTCACAAGGATCGACGAGCTGAGGGCGAAGGTGACTTCAACCTTCGGCTCCATCCTGAAGATGGACTCCACCAAGAAGGTAAGAAGCATGTAGCTAATAACATATTAGTTAACCCACTAGACATTCTCTGGAACTGCTGCTTGTCTCACACCTTTACTGACAGATGACACTCTCTGCTTCTCTGCAGGTGACCAAGAAGCTGGCTGGCGCCGAGACCGCCCACTGTATGACCAGCGTCGGCAACGAGCTGGGGCAGGTCCTCATCTCCGTCCTCACGTCCGCTGAGGGCCACGGCCTGACGGACATGGTGGAGGGCCTGCAGGAGCGGTACCGGCTGGCACAGCGGGACCCCCCCGAGTTACTTTATGTGGACAGAGACTGCTGCAGGAGGGACGGCAGCACCTGCGCGGCAGCAGCTCTTTTCCCTGCGTGGCCCCTGCTGAACGTCAGACTGGACATCTGGCATTTCATACGACGTCTGGCAGCAGGTGTTACCTCTGAGAGTCACGTCCTGTACCCGGAGTTCATGCAGCGTCTGTCCACATCGATCTTCGAGTGGGACGCAGAGGACGTGGCTCTGCTGAAGAGAGCCAAGGAGGCAGACTGGTCCAGGAGGAGTAATCAGCTCACCCTCAAGGAGATGGTTCGGCACTGTTGCCGTCGCACGCGCGGGGTGCAGGAGACCGAGCGTCTCCTTGACCACACCATCTGGATGTTCATGGCTGCCACGGACGCCATGAACATCCCGCTCTTGGACCGGGACAGAATGGAGAACATCTGGGCGGCGCAGAGGAGACACATCGCCTGCATCCAGGTACGGCTGCATCCTTTGCACTCTTATAGAGACGGTATGTCACAGTGTTGTACTCCTCAGACCAAAACTAACTTTCTCCATGTCTACACATCCAGGATCCCCCGAATGTCCTGCTGTACACTAAGACTGGGAGCCTGACCAAGGGTGGGGTCACCCTTCCGGTGTACCGGTGTGCCCGTGGCTCGACGTCACTGGAGTCCTTCTACCTGCATCTCAACAGGTTCATCCCTGGTGAGTCACAACGCACACGGAACACACGACATACTCTGCTGGTTTTCTGCTGTTTTTGCTCTTTTCCTTTTCTCCTTCTTCTTATGCTTTACAATCCTGATGTTTCTCTCTCGTGCTGCAGGGAGTTCAGCCAGCACCTGCCACTTTCAGATGTTCCTGTTAGAGGGGCTGACAAGGTGGAATGAGGACCAGGCACGGGCAGCAGCAGGCAGGGTGAAGTCAGACACCAAGTCCTACAGCGGCCCAGTGGTGGAGATGCTCAGCCGGTACTGTGAACACTTCTATGGGATGTGGCTGGCGGTTGAGACGCACACCGTCCCTCCATATACAGGTACATTAAAACGGACACAAAGTGACTACTTTGATGACTGCTAATATATGCAGGTGCTTGACACTATTTGTTTCTTCCTCAGGTGAGCTTATAGGTATAACTTACCTGTATGCACAGACTGGCCGGACGCTGCAGGAGTTCCCTGATGACCCAGAGGAGCCCATCGGGATCCTGGATCAGAGCGATGAGGAAGAAGAGGACGAGGTGGTGGGCGATGAGGATGTGGTTGACGAGGGGTTTGATGAGTTGAGCTTCGATTCACTAGACCCCTGTCAGCCACTCCTGCAGCCTCAGCAACCGCAGCAGCAGCCTCAGCCCGTCCCCCGGCCGACTCCAGCCACACCTGATGATCAGGAGGTTAGTAGACAATCATTTGCGACTCTACACTCTCTCATAGTTCAAGGTGTTGTCATTTCACACTGAATTTATGAACTGATTTTTCATCTGTGATTTCTGTGTATTTCAGGTCACTGTCGACGCCAGCGGTGCCCCTGGTTACCAGAACGTGGTTCGGCTGGCGCATAGTCTGGTGGAGCTCTGCACGAAGGGCCACGTCACCAACGGCGAGGTGGAGGAGATTGTAGGCCTTTGGCAGAGTCTCCCCGATGAAGACAAAGGCCCTGTGCAGTATCCTGTGCTTGGGGGCAGCAGTGGGCCTGCAACGTGGCCTGACGCCAGCCGGTTGGTGGAGGCCATCTTCCTCCGGCTGTGCGTCCTCTACCCCGGCAACAAAAGGGTAATGGGTGTGCTGCTGACCCGCTGGACCCTGGTGTTGAGAGAATACAACAGCATCAGGAACGTGGTGACCATGCACCCGGCCCTCAAAACCAGGACCACCATCCAGCTCTACGTGGTCAACCAGTACACACTGTCTCAGTGGTGAGCCTCTCTGGTTTATTTATCATATTACTGCAGATGATTGTATTTATCTCGTCAAGCTGCTTGTGATATTCATTGTTGACCATTTAATGTCACAGTTTAACATTTCTGTGTTCATTCTTCAGGCACAAAAGGACGACCGCCACTGCTGCTGTGGAGCCGACACCGGCCCCTCTGCTGGCGGAGGGGGTCCTGCTACCAGTGGGGCCGAAGGAGGAGAGACAGGATGCTCCCATCACTTCCATGCAGCCTCAACTTCTGGAGGGAGAGAAGGAGGAGGAGGAGGAGAAGCCCATCGCAGGCCCGTCCTGGGATTTCCCGGCTCCCTCCACCACTGATGATGCTGCGTCCAACAGCACTGATGATGATGCTGCTGCCACCGACACCACTTCAGCCCCCCGGTCCCCAACCGACATTGTCTTCACCAATGCTCCGGCTGCATCCACAGTCAGTCACCGGAAGGTGATGCTTGCCAGGCAGGCGGAGGCAGCGAAGAGGGGTGTGAAAATAAAGCCACGGGCCTCCTGGGTTGTCAAATGTAGGATGTGTGGCCACAGAAAAATCAAAGAGTTTGGCCATAGGGTTCTAACAAAGCGCAATGGGGAGCGGGCTCACTACTGCCCTTATGTTGCTGACGGCAAGACCCCTGAGGAATGGTTGGCTGGCTTGGACTGAAACTTTGTGTATAGTTGATTTATTGTAAATAGTTTATCTTTTCTCAACCCTAAATTCCACCGGATCCACTCCAGAACGGCTGCACGGCGTCCGTGCCGGAGCAGGGACGGACCGCAGACGCATCCGGTGGTATTTAGGGGTCAGGGCTGGGCAGGGGTGTCATCTACACCATGTGTAATTAAAATGTTTACTGTCATAATTCTACATGGATGACTTATAAAGAGGATGATTACATTCAAATTGAATTTCATTCAAGATGGAAAGTGTGTGTGAGGAGAAACTGTGTCCACACTGTGAATGCTGTGATGTCATTTTCACCTGAAGTTCATTTTAATAGAACTTTTCTAAAGACAGACGGTTGTCTAGTAGCTGTCTCTGCTGACAGAAGGAACCTGTTGATGCTGCTCAGAGTCACTGGTGGTCACCCTTTGGAGTCAGGTTGACTGACTCCTCATTTACATGTCTAAAGACGTTCAGCACTGCTGTGGTTTCATGACTGTCTGTACATACAGAATGTTTCACTGCACATGTCATTTAAAGCTGTGTTTGCCTCAAGTTGAAAACACTGATCAGAGAGTCTGCTGGTGACTTTTACATGTTCATTAGGATTTGCATTGACACAGCAGTGATGTGTGAAATATGCTCTGTACTGAACCTCAGTATCACTGTGAATCCCTGTCAGCAACCTCTGGTGCTCAGAGTCACATTATTTATACACAATGTTGTTGCAAATGTCTTTTATTCATCACTGAGTTGGAATGAATAAATTCAGTGACATTTTCAAACTAAGATTTTCTTCTGTCTTGATTATTACTTTACACTTTGCGCAACGTCCGCCTTCACTCTCCGGTCCTCCATCAGTTGTCCGCCGGTGTTACGGTTTAACTGGTGGCCTTCTCATAGTTTAATCCTTTTTATTTACACAATGTTGCTCCAACATGATTTACAACACACGGACTGACGGACATAAACGTGTCTAAAACATCAAATGCGTGATTTTCCTCGACCATATTTACCAAACGTGATCTTTGATCATCGTGAAATGTTTTTCAGAGGTGCAACAAGCTGGACCTGTAAGGTGCTAAAGTGTTATCATTGCAATAACAGCGGTCACAAGTTAATTTGGCCGTGGTGTGTTGACAGTAGTGGCTATGCAAACGTGATTTTTAATTCAACAGTATTTCTATCACTTTATAACACCTGTTAGCTATGTAGATGTGTGGCCTAATGGTAAATCACTCGGCTGGGGATATTTTGCAGTTGGTTCAAATCCCGTGTCGGGTGACTTTTTATTTATTTATTTTTATTTGAACATGTATACAGAATATGGTGTCCAGTATTTCGGATCCCACAATTGTACTTCACAACATGAGGCATCATGCTTGGATTAAGCAGGTGAAGCGAGAGATCATCAGATATATATATGGACGTGCATTCAGGCATTCGCGAGGTCAGCTACATTTTCTCTCCGTGACGGGAACATCTGCAGTAGCGGTGACAGAGACCTAATGTTTACAAACAAAGGTAACCAGTTAACGTGAAAACCAGTTGATTTGTAACACCGGTTCTATGGAAACGGATTTCATATTTCACCAGAATGGATACTTGTCGAGCTGTACAGAAAGTCCTGAGTCATAAGATGATCGTTGTGGATAAAGGGAAGACTTTGAAGGTATGTAGCATGATAGCTGTTAGCTTACTTTAGCTGAGTGGCTAGCCGAGCTAACCGCTAATACTATTACGGCTGTGAGCAACCATATAAGTCGTGAGTGGTCTTGAATGAATCAGAACAATCTAAGCTTTCTAACAATGTACGGCATGAATATATATGTTTAAGGGTTGGTGTTTAAAACATTCAGAAGAACGTGTCGCTACCTCCTAACTTCCGGTCCGTCCCTTAAGCGGAACAGCGTGCGTTAAGAGGTTAAAGCCTGAAGAGAAAATCCATTCAAGTTTTTTTTGTATTATTCTAAAAACTAAATAATTAAATAAATGACTTAGCTTTTATAACAGCGGGACGTCTGAGCAGATTAAATCTCTAAATTTTAAATGGAGGTAACACACTCTTTATTTTAATTTAAAGTATTAAAAAATTCATATTAAACTCTTATTTCAACTTAAAGAGTGTTAAAAATTCATATTAACAAGTGTTGTAATATTCAAAAGCACTTTGTCTAAATTGAACCTTTTAATCTATTCAGGTCAGTGATGAGTGAAAAACGCTGAGATTTCAACATTTTAAGGATTTGTTGTTTCTTTTCTCGTTCGTTTTATTTAATTAGTGAATTAAATGTTTCAGACTGAAGTTAATTAGTGACTCTAAATTGCCCGTGGGTGTGACTGTGAGTGAATGGCTCTCAGTCAGCTATATTTTATTTATTTCTGACACATCTGCAGGTCCATGTCAATAAAAATAAACATGAGACATAATAGAAACAATTTAATTTAATTAATTATACTTTATGTCAGCCTGTGATTGACTGGCTGTCTGCTGTGATTGGCTGCAGCTCCCTCGAGATACTTTAGATCAGGAGGGTCAAACTCATCTTCATTCAAGGACCACAACAGTAAAGAACCAGAGCAGTAAAGTAGCAGCTGGACAGATAAACAATGAGCTGAAACTCAACTATAAAGCTCCGTAAAGCTGAGAGGAGCTTATTACTCTCTGTAGATTCAAACACTACGAGACACAAGCACATCACACACAGGTGGGGAGTTCCAGTCCTCTGAAATGAGGCCAACCAGGAAGTAACTTAGAGCTGCATTCTATCAAAAGGCCACCAGGGGGCGACCGTCTCTATACAAGTCAATGGAGAATTCACCAACTTCTCACTTGATTTCTAACCTCAGTAAACGTTTTCAAAATGTGTTTATGGTCTCAATCACTAGTTTAAAGCCTTCTTCAATGCAGTATGATGTTCATTTGGGACATTTTGGCCTCCCTGATTTTATATGTGACGATAAAGCAGGGTATGCATTAGGGCGTGGCTACGTCCTGATTGACAGGTCGATTGACCAATGTCCTCCAGATCCAGCCCTCGCAACCAATCACAGCCTCCCCGCTCCGCCGTTGGCCCCGCCCATACTTCCGTCCATGACTCCGCCTCATGCCCAGCATGCACCTGAAATTTTCAAGATGGCGCTGCAAAATTAAAAACTATTGGCTTCCGAGCAGCAGTCCACAAACCAATGGGTGACGTCACGGATGTTACGTCCATTTCTTTTATACAGTCTATGGTCACACACTAAAAACTGCAGGATTCAGGAGTACACAGTTTAACCATCAGAAATGTTCTTCAGATGGTGAAACACTTCCAGAAACTGATAATAGTGACGACTTAATGCAGCAGCTGGTCAGATTTGGTGCTGAGCAGGTAGTGTATGGTGGCCTTTTTTGCAGCTTTTTCTCTGAAAACGACGCTATTTCATATATTTATATTTTTAAACATAAAGATTATAGCTGCTTTAATGTTGCAGGCGTTTTCCCGATCAGTATATCAAACTATAAAAGAAGAGAAATTAGCATAATTATATATAATTTGGGAGTTTTCTCTGAGCCACCATCTAGTGGTCGTTATATGAACTGCAGCTTGAGTCTACACTGTCCTTCAGAAGTCCTGTTATATCTCTGTGTAAATAAATATCAGACAATACTAATATTTTATACCCGTTTATATTCTGCAGTGTGCTCTCACATCATTACTATCATTAGCTCAGCACATAGAGCCGCGCTGCACCACACTGAGCCGCAGACACGCCGTCCTGTACAAGGACAAGACACGTCTGCGGTGCTTTTCACAGTTTCTCTGCAGCATCCTGGCAGAAGACATCCTCTGCTCTGTCAATTAGGAGGAAGATTTAGCCTGACGCACCAGGGGAGGAGGTTTTAAACCGACACACCGGGACATGCAGCATGTCAGCTGTCCTCCGGCTTTAAACTCAGGCGCTCCACGTTCCTCTGTCGCCACGCCGACTGCCTGCAGAGGAAGCCGGCTGGACGGCTGACTTGACTAAATGGTTACATGGCTGCCTGGTTTGCAGAGACGCTGACAAGCAGACGGAAAGAATATCTGATTGGTTAGCTGGCAGAGAGCCTGACGGGCTGCTGCATGAAGACACGAAACCTGTAGACAGCTGGTGTAATTCAGCACTTTGTAATAAACACTAAACACAGTGCAGCTGCTACGGTGTGTAATATTATGTCAAATAAACCTAACCTTTACGTGATGTTCAGGGTCAGATTTGGCCCATTTGTACATTTGGAAGCTGTAAAAATGTGAAACACAGGATATGAAGATGGAAATAAAATGCTCCTTTAAATGTTGGTGCAGCTGATACACATTTTTATATCTGCAAATGTACAAATTTGAACTTTGTTTATAGAAAAAAAACAACATGTTATATTCTTAATATTCTATAAAATGTTCCCATGCACCATAAAGTAGTGATTGTAAATGTCTTTTTTTCCCCATAAAATTAATCAAACATGAATAAATGACTCATGGGGAATTTATGAATGTGGATTAATATAGATACTAACTATGAGTCAGAATATGAACAGTATGTAAAGGGTCAGGATTATATACAGGAAAATAATTGTGAACTAAAACGTGGAATAAATATGTAATCCACTTCTGCAAACCAACACTATGGTTTCATCATTTTTAGGACAGAAGGATTGTTTTTAGGATGTTTGAAGTATACTATTATTTTCTTCTTGTTGCCATGGAAACACTGTTTGAAACGGGTCAATCAGCTGTAATTTAAGCCTCTGCTCTGTGTAAAAAACAGCCTGTTAAAAGAGAACAGAGATTATTACTGAAACATAAAGTTACACAGTTAATTGATTGATTGATTGATTGATTGATTGATTCATTGATTAGTCAACTGACAAGTCATAGATTGTCTGATGAAGGTTTTAAATCACAGTAATCTGAATATTTTGGGGGTTTTCAAGACAAACACTAGAAGGCTAAAAAAAAAAATTCGATGTTTTTTTAAATGAAGTCATTATTAGTATTAGTCCACTTAAATACACTGTAGGTGATAAAATATGTAATATCTATCATTCTTTTGTGGTTACACCATTTGACATTTTCAGAGGAAGAAGAGGAAGGAAGGAAGGATTGAGGAAAGAAAGAAGGGAGGAAGGAGGGAGGGAGGAAAAGGGGAGGGAAGGAAAGGAGTAAGGTGGGAGGGAGGGAGGAAAAGAGGAAGGAAGGGAAGGAGGGAGGGATGAAGGAAGGAGTGAGTGAGGAAAGAAAGAGGGAAGGAAGGAACAGTCAAAAGAGAGATGGGGTCAATTTGACCCGGGAGGACGACAGGAAGGTTAAATCCACTGTAGGTGATCATTTATGTAATATCTATCATTCTTTTGTGGTTACACCATTTGACATTTTCAGGAGCATTCAGTCTGACTTTTGGTAAAAAATGGTGCAAATGTCATTTAAATGATATAAAACCAACAAAAATACTAAATGTTAACAAACCTGATGCAGGAGTGGAAAATTGCACCTGAAGGAAGGAAGGAAGGAAGGAAGGAAGGAAGGAAGGAAGGAAGGAAGGAAGGAAAGGAGGGAGGAAGAAGGAAGGAAGGAAGGAAGGAAGGAAGGAAAGAAGGAAGGAAGGAAAGGAGGGAGGAAGAAGGAAGGAAAGAAGGAAGGAAGGAAAGGAGGGAGGAAGAAGGAAGGAAAGGAAGGAGGGAGGAAGAAAGAAGGAAGGAAGGAAGGAAGGAAGGAAGGAAGGAAAAAAGGAAGGAAGGAAAGGAGGGAGGAAGAAGGAAGGAAAGGAAGGAGGGAGGAGTAAAGGTTTCCTCTCGCCTCTTCAACGTCGATTACACCCCAACCTTTTGTTCCCCCCCCGTGGCAAACCTGCTGCTAAAATATGCATGGATTATCTGCTCTGCTTGTACTACTCAACTTTCAGAGCACTTAGAGCTGTTAGTGCGTTTATATGACACATTCCTCCTCCTCCTCCTCCTCCTCCTCCTCCTCCTCCTCCTCCCTGCTGCTGCTGAGTTGTGCCTTCTGGATAAAACACCTCATTACTCACTTTACCTCCAGCAGCTGGAAGAAATAAAAGCCGATATGAATGTGAGAGTCCAGTTATGGGCCATTATACGGTTGCAGGCCTCACAGGGAGACGGGTCAGTGTGTGTAAATCAAACGGCGGGTTGTGTTAACGTAGCAGTAGATGTTGTGCACATGAAGCGGCGGGTCGAGCCACTCTGCAGGCACGCAGCCGTGAAATGGAAGCAACGCTATAAATATGTAGATTCACTATAAAGAAATAAAAAATAAAAAAAAGTGCTGCAAAGTCCTGAAAACGCACTTATAAGTTTAGAAGAGTTGGAGATTGTTAGAAGCTCCATTGATGAGTCCTTATGTTCTCTTTTATTATCTTTATATCTGAGAAAGAGAAATCCAAAATATATCCAATACATTCATGATTAAATGATTCACTTCTCAATGTACGAACAAAATTAACGAGTTTAAAACATTTTCTTCTAAACACATTAAATAGGTCATAAATGTATTTCTAAAAAAGGTGTAAAAAGCATTTCAACCATTTAGATTTGAATTGTGGAGCTAGGCTTCACAAACTGTGTTTCAACATTTCTGTGTTCAGGATTTAGTGATTAGCATAAACCCGCCCCTGCTGCTGTAGAGGTAGAAATACATTCAGCACACACTACTACTACTACAGTCTACAGTTAGCCAGCTAGCTGAGTTAGCCTCTGAGCTAGCAGCTGAGTTAGCAGCTGAGTTAGCCGCCGAGTTAGTAGCCAAGCTAGCAGCTGAGTTAGCAGCAGAAAGCTCTCAGATGTAGCGTCCATGTTTCTGGTAGAGGTGGTGACTTTGATTGACAGGTGACACTTGGTAGGGGGCGGGGCTTCAGCTGACTCGGAGGCCACGCCCACAGCGTTTGGTAGCAGAGAAAGAGGCTGATTTTTACACAACTTTGAAGCCTAATTTCATATATTTGGTGATTTTTTTAATCATTCAAATTTGGCAGGGTGGTTAACAACACACTTTTCTGTGGTATGTCAAACTCAGAACACATATTTATTCTTACTTTACACAGACTTTAAATATGAATCAATTAAAACAAAATGACAGTAAATTAGGACTCGACTGATACTGGATGTTTGGGGTAGATACTGATATCAGCCAATAATCTGATAGACATGAAAACACTGATTCATTTTGCTTTTTTTGCAGTGATTCCTCAAATGTGGTTTCAAACACTTGTGATAAAGATAGAGGATGTAATGAAGGTATGACATTTTACTCTTTAAGAATGAACCCTATTGTATAAAATGACATCAGAGCTCTGAAACAGATGATAAGATAAGACAAGAGAAGATGTGTTTATGGATTCAGCTTGAGAGAAATTCAAACTGACACAAGTGTAAGTAGCAGTAAGAATGAAAGTGTCTTTAAAAATAGCTTCAATAAAACTCCAGCTTCCTCCCACAGACCACAAACATGCAACAGGTTACTGAGGTTAATTGGAGACTCTAAATTGCTTGTTGCTGTGAGTAGTTGTCTGTCTTTATACGTGAGACCTTGTGACCTCACTGCCTCTCGCCCAATCACAGCTGGGATTGGCTCCGACTCTCTAGAGAGGATAAGCGGTTTGGAAAAAGGATGAAAAAAGGATGAATCAATGAGACAAAAATAGGATCAAATAAATAAAATAGTATAAATGGAGTACACTGGAACTTTGTGAAGATAAATCTGTAATATATAAATGTGAAATATACAGAAAGTCCTTTTGATTTACAGACAGAATAAACCCTCATACAGATAAAAAAAAATCAATTAATCCTCCTGTTGTCCTCGAGTCAAGATAAGAAGGAAGGGAGCAAGGGAGGAAGGAAGGAAAGGAAGGAGGGAGGAAAGGAAAGGAAAGGAAAGGAAAGAAGGAAGGAGGGAGGGAGGCAGGAAGGGAAAGAGAGGAAGGGAGGGAAGAAGGAAGGAAGGTAGGAGGGAAGAAGGAAGGAAGGTAGGAGGGAGGAAGGAAGGAAAGGAGGGAGGAAAGGAAAGGAAAGAAGGAAGGAAGGTAGGAGGGAGGGAGGAAAGGAAGGAAGGGAGGAAGGAAGGAAGGAAGGGAGGAAAGGAAAGGAAATTAGGAAGGAAGGTAGGAGGGAGGGAGGAAAGGAAGGAAGGAAGGAAGGAAGGGAAGAAGGAAGGAAGGTAGGAGGGAAGAAGGAAGGAAGGTAGGAGGGAGGGAGGAAAGAAGGAAGGGAGGAAAGGAAAGGAAATTAGGAAGGAAGGTAGGAGGAAGGAAGGAAGGGACGAAGGAAAGAAGGAAGGAAGGATCAAAACAGACGGGGTCAATTTGACCCGGGAGGATGACAGGAGGGTTAAACTTGAATTAAGAAAAAAGAAAGAACCTGTAGCAACCTGTTGGTCGAGTGTTTAGAGTGTATGCCTCATAAACACAGCATCCCTGGTTCAAATCCAACCAGTGATCTATGCTATAAGTCATTCTCCCTAAATAAAGGCAAGAAAAGCCCAAAATCAGTATTTATCGGCACATATTGGTTAACATAGACATAGACACCCACACCAATAGGCCGATATCTGCAGATAACAGTCGAGCTCTACTGCCAATAAACCTTTTTAGATTTTATTGACATATTTCAGCACAGAAGCTTTTATATTATGGTAGTTGGCAGTAACCTCTAATATCTCTGATGGTCACATGACTCTCCTGCTATCAGACAAGTGATTGATTGATTGATCTTTATTGTCTCAGATTACAGTCACACTTATCTCTTTGCGTAAACATAAAACCACAGACTGTATAAAAGAAATGGACGTAACATCCGTGACGTCACCCATTGGTTTGTGGACTGCTGCTCGGAAGCCAATAGTTTCTAATCTAGGCAGCGCCATCTTGAAAATGTCAGGTGCATGCTGGGAAAAATAAAAACACGGATTCTACTTATATGGGCATGAGGCTGGGCCATGGGTGGAGCGGGGAGGTTGCTATGGTTGCGAGGGCTGGATCTGGAGGACATTGGTCAATCAACCTGTCAATCAGGACGTAGCCACGCCCCCTAATGCATACCCTGCTTTATCGTCACATATAAAATCAGGGAGGCCAAAATGTCCCAAATGAACATCATACTGCATTGAAGAAGGCTTTAAACTAGCGATTGAGACCATAAACACATTTTGAAAACGTTTACTGAGGTTAGAAATCAAGTGAGAAGTTGGTGAATTCTCCATTGACTTGTATAGAGACGGTCGCCCCCTGGTGGCCTTTTGATAGAATGCAGTTCCCATACACACACACACACTACAATGTAAATAAATAAATGAATGATAAAACCTGTCATATCATCCCCTATTAATATTGAATAGCTTGATTGATAATGAGCGCCTTGCTTCAAACTTCATGTCAAAGCTGCTCTGCTGTTTTATATGATGACTGACTTCCCTAAATATGTTATAGAGCAGAGGAGTCAAACTCATTTTCATTCAAGGGCCACATATAGACCAATTTGATCTCATGTGGGCCAGACCATTAAAAAGATGGAAGGATCCTTCCTTCCATCTTTTTAATGGTCCGGCCCAGGAAGGAAGGAAGGAAGGAAGGAAGGAAAAAAGAAAGAAAGGGAGGAAGGAAGGACAGACGGAAGGAAGGAAGAAAGGGTGGAAGGAAGGAAGGAAGGACAGACGGAAGGAAGGAAGAAAGGGTGGAAGGAAGGGAGGACCATTAAAAAGATGGAGGGAAGAAGGGAAGGAAGGAAGGAAGGAAGGAAGGAAGGAAAAAGAAAGAAAGGGAGGAAGGAAGGACAGATGGATTGAAGGGAGGACCGATGGAAGGATGTAAGGAAGGAAGAAAGGGAGGAAGGAAGGAAGGACCATTAAAAAGATGGAAGGAAGAAGGGAAGGAAGGGAGGAAGGAAGGAAAAAGAAAGAAAGGGAGGAAGTAAGGACAGATGAAAGGAACGGAGGACCGATGTAAGGAAGGAAGAAAGGGTGGAAGGAAGGGAGGACCATTAAAAAGATGGAAGGAAGGAGGGAAGAAGGGAAGGAAGGAAGGAAGGAAAAAAGAAAGAAAGGGAGGAAGTAAGGACAGATGAAAGGAAGGGAGGACCGATGGAAGGATGTAAGGAAGGAAGAAAGGGTGGAAGGAAGGAAGGACCATTAAAAAGATGGAAGGAAGGAGGGAAGAAGGGAAGGAAGGAAGGAAGGAAGGAAAAAAGAAAGAAAGGGAGGAAGGAAGGACAGATGAAAGGAAGGGAGGACCGATGGAAGGATGTAAGGAAGGAAGAAAGGGAGGAAGGAAGGAAGGAAGGACCATTAAAAAGATGGAAGGAAGGAGGGAAGAAGGGAAGGAAGGAAGGAAGGAAGGAAAAAAGAAAGAAAGGGAGGAAGTAAGGACAGATGGAAGGAAGGGAGGACCGATGGAAGGATGTAAGGAAGGAAGAAAGGGTGGAAGGAAGGAAGGACCATTAAAAAGATGGAAGGAAGGAGGGAAGAAGGGAAGGAAGGAAGGAAAAAAGAAAGAAAGGGAGGAAGTAAGGACAGATGGAAGGAAGGGAGGACCGATGGAAGGATGTAAGGAAGGAAGGAAGGAAAAAAAGACAGGAAGGAAAGTGGGCCGGGTTGGACCCCTCGGCGGGTTGGTTCTGGCCCACGGGCCGCATGTTTGATACATACAGACCAATTTGATCTCATGTGGGCCAGACCATTAAAAAGATGGAAGGAAGGAAGGAAGGAAGGAAGGAAGGAAAAAAGAAAGAAAGAGAGGAAGG
>NC_070597.1:2476383-2616383 GCF_027409825.1 Scomber japonicus | reverse complement strand
TCAATTATTATTTTCTTTATATTTCTACTATTATTCTTTCTCATACTTATTTATTGTTCTTTATTATTTCTTATTGATGCTATACTGTCCACTTGCTGCTGTAATACTGCAAATAAAGGAATAAATAAAGGAATATCTGACCTTATCTTATCTTAAATAACAGAAGATTACATTTTAATTTAGCCATGATGATTATTTATGTAACAGTAAAGACTCACCTGACTGTGACTGTTATGTTTCATTTACTTAATTCAGCAAGACTCACAAAAAATATACTGCTTCCGACTTCTCAAGTGTTATAATGTCCTGCTTCTTGTGTTTCATATTATTTTAATTGGTGAGTAGTCTGAACATGTAACAGGCCGGTTTTACTCTTATGAGATGAGATCAGAAGGTAGAGGAAGTCAAAAGCAGCTTTATATTATATTTGCTGGTATCATATTTGTATTATAATCCTTAGAGTGCAGGATGATAAAAAAAATACATTAATTAGAGTCTAAAGGTCATTTTTAAGCATTTAGAGCTACTGAACACGTATGTTAACATTAACTAAAAATGACATTCTCCGCTGAAAATGTCCCACAGGCTGATAAAATAAAATACATTCAAGTAGAAAACAGATAAGACTACAAAGTCAGAATTAAGGGAAATTAAATTACACTTCAGTCTGATTATCAGCCAACTAGTTACCTTCATGGTCATGAAAAATGACCCCAATTTGAGTGAAATTAAGGAGTTTCCCAACATAATTATCTTTCACTTTGTTATAAAATTGAAAAAGCTGGAAAGATTAGCCTAAAATATATTATTATTTTTTTGTTAAATACAGAAATGTCAGGTAATTATTACAAGATTACCACAAACGTGCTTTAATTCCCTTTATGCAGTTTCACCTCCAGCTTTCATTTTAACGTCTCTCACTGATTCTCTCACTGAGTCAGCTCCCAAAACTTTACTTGTTGGTATTAAAATATATTTTTTGAACATTCTTGAAAAAGGTTTATGGGCAATAGTCAGTTGACATAAAATTAATCACCAACTATTTTGATAATTAATCAAGTAATTCTTCGTTTATACACTAGCACAACCTGTATCTACAGCAACCATAACACAACCTGTATCTATAGCATATTCTACTACTACTACAGTCTACAGTTAGCCAGTTAGCTGAGCTAGCCGCCGAGCTAACCGCTAACCTAGCCGTCAAGCTAGTAGCCGAGCTAGCCGCCGAGCTAGCAGTTGAGCTAGTAGCCGAGTTAGCCGCTAACCTAGCCGCCAATCTAGCAGCCGAGCTAGTAGCCGAGTTAGCCGCTGAGCTAGTGGCCGAGTTAGCTGCTGAGCTAGTAGCCAAGATAGCCGCCGAGCTAGTAGCCGATTTAGCCGCCGAGCTTGCAGCAGAAAGAGCCACAGTGTTTGGGGGGAAAAAAGAGGCTGATTTTTACACAACTTTGAAGCCTAATTTTACATATTTGGCGATTTTTATAATCATTCAAATTTGGCAGGGTGGTTAACAACACACTTTTCTGTGATATGTCAAACTCAGAACACATGTTTATTCTTATTTTACACAGACTCTAAGGTTATTATTGTTGTATAAATATGTTTTTTTATTGTTTTTCTAATATCACTATCCTTTGTAACTGCTGTAGCAGTGAATTTTCCCCTATGTGGGATCAATAAAAGTTTATCTTTATCTTATTACATTTTTTGTTGAGCTTCACATTGTGAAAAATATTCAAAATTAGCCGGCGACGCCTCCCAAAGTTCATGCGTTATTATGATGTAAACATCTGCTCAGACAGATGAAGCTGCTGAAGACAAACAGGAGCAGTTTGTGTTTGTTAGGAGGAGTTGATGACTTCATTATCTTTAAATGTCACTTTTGAAAAACTGACTGAAGAGAAAAAGATCATTTCATTTCCATCTGACTCAAACAGCTGCTGTAAACTTTTTATCAACGTAAACATGAGTTTTTATTGGTTTATTTGATTTGTTGTTGACTCAAACAGCTGTTCACATGTTAATCTTTATTATTTTAAATGATGAGAATACTTTGTTAGAATCAGAAATAGCTTTATTGTCATTGTTCAACACCACAAAGTTATATTGCTGCAACACGTATCATTGATAAAAAAAGCAAAACTGCAACATCAAAAGTTTAAATGAAATAAAAATACAAACAGCATGAAAACAAAAAGAAAGAAAAAACAGAAAATCTAAATAAAAATAAATCTGCATTTTTTTCTGATATCACTCATGTATTGATCCTGTTCAGATATACAGTCTGCTGCACATAGACATCAATGTAAATCCTGCACAGTCATAAATGATGATGTGGGAAACTCTGCTCTCTCATTACTTTGCAGCTTTGCAGTTGAGCTTACTCTTAGATTTTCGTTTACTTTTCAGAATGAAGACCTTCTCACAGTCAGGCATAGGTTTATATTCACCCTTACCTTCAATAATATTGGTTATCTTGAATATTTCATAGGGGGGTATAAGCACCTCTTGCTCTGTTTCTAGGCTTGAATAATCCTTCAGGTAGGCTCCTAAGCAGGTCTCAATTTCAAAGCAGGTCTTGCTACCAAACTCTGTACGATCTGTAAGTTTAGAGCTGGAGGCAAACGTACCAAACCGAATGTCGTCGCGAAGTTTGCCGGTAAAACTAACTTTAGTTCTTCTATAAGAAGTTTGACACTTTCGTTTTTTATTCAGGATTTGTATGGCAGAAGTCAGCCAGAAATGCAAAGAGTGGAATTTAAATTCGAAGGAGCGGGTGTAGTTTTTCCTCTCGTTGTGTACAGCTTCATTGAATTCTTTATAAATTTT
The DNA here is from genome assembly GCF_027409825.1 of Scomber japonicus. Classification (NCBI taxonomy): domain Eukaryota; kingdom Metazoa; phylum Chordata; class Actinopteri; order Scombriformes; family Scombridae; genus Scomber; species Scomber japonicus. Next base: position 2,613,554 of record NC_070597.1, on the reverse strand, counting down.
GTGTATGTCAGATGTATAAGCACAGATTGCCTGCATGTGGTCTTGGGTGAGATTTTAACTCTTCTCTGAAGTATGTCTTAATGACCTTCTTCTCCATTTTCTCTCTGCAGCCATTGTACATGTCATCAACGGCATCATCAGCCTTGTCGAGTTTAATTGATTTAGAGGTCTGGAGCACAGAAGTCTGAAGCACAGAGGTCTGGAGGCGAAAGGTCTGGAGCACAGAGGTCTGGAGGGAAGAGGTCTGGAGGGGAGAGGTCTGGAGGGAAGAGGTCTGGAGCGCAGAAGAAGGAAAGAACAGGTGATGTTACACAACAAAGATTTGATCATTTATTCAAAGTGGGGCTCAACAATATATCCTTATCGTATCCAAATTTAGTTATGAATGTGCAAGATATTACTATAGCAAAAAGCGCTGATATGGACGATATCAAATGTAGAGATTTCAGGGATATAGGACAAGACGTCTTCTTGCAGATTAAATTGTTAAATAACTGAGTGAAGTTGTGACGACTCTCCACCTGTACGTCCGTGTCTGCTGCACGGAGGACTCAGCCGGTGAATCAGATTAATAAAACGTTATTTTCTGATAGCGGTTACACCTTCACTCAACCCTGCAGCTCAGCCTCAAACCTCTGAATATGAAACGCTGGCATGTACATGCATCAGCTTTAGCTTTAGTGTAAAAAGCAAAGGCTTCATGAGAGATCTTTATTTCTTTATTGATTTGTGAAATAAATCAACTCTGATCCTGATACACTTCTAAGTTATCTAGAATTTTAGTCTTTTATTGATAAGAACCGTTAGTTTAGTTATTAGAAGAAACTAAATGTAGAAAAAGATATGTTTGGTTTAATACAGGCATGTCCAAACTATTCTCAAAGGGCCATGTGGCTGCAGGTTTTAGTTCCAACCAATCAAGATGACAACTTTTGTCCAATCAGACTGAGATCAGCTGATTAAATGAATCAAGTCTGGTGTGCTCCTGCTTGGTTGGAATGAAAACCTGCAGCCACATGGCCCTTTGTGGAATAGTTTGGACACCCCTTGTTTAATAAGTCCAATAAGCCTTAAACATTTTTTTTATAGCCATAACCTCTTAATTTTGCACCAGAACGATGCATTTGACTTAAAAATGTACATGCCATACCCTAACTATGACTGTGGTATTATTCTGCTGTTAAATTTAAAATTTCAACAAGTGTGAAATCATATCGTATTGATAAAGATATTTGGTTTCAATATGGAAATGTAATCATTTGTCCATATCGTGCAGCCCTAATTCAAAGTAACTTGTAGAAAAGACAGTCACATAAAGTGCAGCAGTAAATCCAGGTTGAAGTGTGAATGTTTTTTGTCAGCATGATGAGAAATGCTGCTACTGAACGTGTCAGTTAAACATGTTTCATTGCTTAGCAGTCTAAAGTCTTTCTGACTGTGGTTAAAGTAGAAAGATCCTGTTGCATGTTGAACATTGAAGTGAAAGCTGCACGTTTTACTAACTGTAAGCAAACACTTCACACAGGACTGAAGGTGTGAACTGTGCACGTTGAGTCGTGCTTTAACAGTTTCTGTGGGTTAGACTCAATTAAAACCTCTCTCGCACACAGTCACACGATGTTGGAGTGGAAACTAAGTGTAAAACCATTCTCACTGTTAGCAGAATGTGCTACTCACCATAAGCCACCACATGAGGCCTGAAAGTCCTACAATAAGAACAAGTCCTCCAGTGATTAGGTATGGACGCTTCATCTCTGCAGTAAGGCCAACTCCTCCAGCGGTTTGGTATGGACGCTTCATCTCTGCAGTATGACCAACTCCGCCAGCGGTTAGGTATGAATACTTCATCTCTGCAGTCAGGAGAACAGCTGTACAACAGGAACACACACAGTTAAATAAAGAAGTATAACATGCTGAAAAAGGTTTGGTTAGACAGCAGGTCTGTAATATTTCTACGGGACTTATGGTTTCATGGTCACCTCTTCTATATATGTACCACAGACACACACATTGTCACACCCTCTGACCATAGTGACACACACAAATACATCAGGTTTGTACACACACTGTAAAAGTGTGAAAATGTAACGTTATTACCTAAGAATTAACCTAAAACGATCTTCACGTGTTAAAGTCAGACCGACAGACTGTCCAGAGAACGACAGACTGTCCAGGGAACGACAGGGAACAACAGACTGTCCAGGGAACAACAAACTGTCCAGGGAACAACAAACTGTCCAGGGAACGACAGACTGTCCAGGGAACAACAAACTGTCCAGGGAACTACAGACTGTCCAGGGAACAATAGACTGTCCAGGGAACAACAAACTGTCCAGGGAACGACAGGGAACAATAGACTGTCCAGGGAACAACAAACTGTCCAGGGAACGACAGACTGTCCAGGGAACGACAGGGAACAACAGACTGTCCAGGGAGCAACAGACTTCTCCAGGGAACAACAGACTGTCCAGGGAACAACAGACTTCACCAGGGAACAACAGACTTCACCAGGGAACAACAGACTGTCCAGGGAGCAACAGACTTCTCCAGGGAACAACAGACTGTCCAGGGAACAACAGACTTCACCAGGGAACAACAGACTTCACCAGGGAACAACAGACTGTCCAGGGAACAACAAACTGTCCAGGGAACGACAGACTTCACCAGGGAACAACAGACTGTCCAGGGAACAACAAACTGTCCAGGGAACGACAGGGAACAACAGACTGTCCAGGGAACAACAGACTGTCCAGGGAACGACAGGGAACAACAGACTGTCCAGGGAACAACAGACTTCTCCATTTAGTGTTGCTTGAAATGACCCTAACCCTAACCCAGGGCTCAGCTAGTGTTGCCTTTTAAAAAATCGTCGATTTCCCGGGATTCCCTGGAAAATTGGCTTCTTTTCCCTCAAGCAGGGTACACTTGCACTCACACTAGCCAAATAATACGGACTTTAGGGGGCAATCGTGCTTGGGCACGGTACGATTGTTCTGAGATCCGAGTGGTTCCAACAATTTAAAAAAAATAATGTGCCCGAACCCTAACGGATCCGAGGAATTTCGTTCCGAGATCCGAGTGGCTCAGACTCTTCCGAGATGTTATGGACCTGTGAAATGTGTTCCGATGTCCGAGTAGTTCTGAGATAATTTATGCCCGACCCCGAAAAAAGGATGAATAATTGTTGTAACTGTACCTTGTCTGAAATCATTTCAGTTTTGTGCGACACACTCTTAAAACAAATGTGTTGGAAATCAACACATTTTTTGTGCAATGGTGATTTCAACAAATGTTGTGTTAAATTTCAGTATTTCCCTGAGGGGAAAGTTCTACACAGAGTTCAAAGTTCTACACAAAATGCTAAAATTAACGCAAGTTGTGTTGTCCTTATCTGGACATAGAGATGTGTTAAAAAAACAACAAAAATGGTGTTATTTTCAACACATTGGTTTTAAGAGTGCACCCACAGCTCTTCAAATCATGAATTTACCCTTTTCAAAAACAAATGCGCAAATAGCCCAACATTTAAGGAAACCCTATTTTTAAATAAATGAATGTGCAGACTATAACTAATAATACACTTTATTGTATTTCATGTAGTTAACATAGGCAGACGAAGTCATCTTTATTGACTAAACATTCATATTTTATCTGGCCGTGATCTGACTGACCCGAGTCAGACCCGTACTCTGTGTCTCTCGGGTTTTCTCGGTTTTACACATTTTAGCGAACAGATCTGGGACTCGAGGTTGTAAAATACAATTCGACCCGGACCCTAGTTGACTACAGAAAAAATGGACCCGGACCCGTACGGGTCTCGGGTCGGGGCCGGGTAATTTAGGTCAGCCCGATCCAAGTTAACCTCTACTTCACATTATAGACACACCTGACCAGGGGCAGATTTAGGAGTTGACAAGATCCGGGTTTAAGCCCAGACCACTCAGAACCAGGGACACATTTTAACTTAAGCAGAATTTGATTTTACTGCATTGGATGATTACTGCAAACAATAGTCATTAACAATGTCCCAAAAAACAGCATAAATAAATAACAATACCTCTGCCATAGTTGTTATAAACTCTCTCAGATTCAGTCAACATCTGGGTGAAGTCACTGATCAGAAAAAGTTAATTTAACCAGATTACTTTTTAAATACATGTGGCTTATGAGAAATCATTCAGGACTGAAGCCCCAAACGATTGTTCAGACAGGACTGGAGAAAGAAATCTTCCCAAATTCAACCAACATGAAGACAAAGATAATTACTTTTATGATTCAAAGAAGAGATTTTATACTTGAGCAAAGCATTTATATTTAATAAACTCACCAATCAGGATTCAGAGTTCAGATTCAGAGTTCTTCAGATGTAGAAAGATGAACAGTTAGTTTTATTAAGTTTCCAGATGATGTTTCTGCTCTTTACTCACAAACAGATAGATGCTGTTTGACCTCAGCTCGCTCGCTTCCTCCTGTTCAGTTGCTCCCCTTAAAACCACAAACCACAACCTTCTTGTCATCTTTCAGCCCCTCCCCCCCGATTACTTCCTACATTCAGTCTACGTGAGCACAGACAGGAAGTGAGACCTCCAAAAGTGCTTTGACACAACTACAAGCAGAAAACAGAACGTAATTCTCATGAATGGAGGGAGACATGCTTCCTTCTGCTTCAGCAACATAAACCTTCTTCATCTTAATTATTACTACAGTTATAGAAGCAGGAAGTTATGAAGTTAATATAATTTTTATGTCTACATCTGATCTTTGATAGGTGAAAAAGTGAAATACAGCACACTGTGAAAACCACATGACTGATTCTGATAAAGTGCAGAGAAAAGATGTGCCTTCAGTTTGCAAAGTGTGACTTTCTTATGAGGTGTTTACCACACACGTTTAGTACGTGCACTTTCTGCCTGTCACACCATCATTGTTGTTAGGGGCCTACATTTCCTGTAAAAACAAATTCACACTTTATTTTCATTATGATTCTTGTGTGAGAGGCGACAGTAAATGCATGCAGGAAGTTAACAGACTGAGGCTGGACACACATTATACCATCAGTTGTTGTAATATAGAGCAGATCTAACAACAAGCAACAACCAAAGCTAACTAATATATCATTTATGTTTAAATTATGAAGAGTTGGATACTCTGAAGTCTAAAAGCTTCTGACTCATAAGGACTGTATGAGTGAAACACAAAAGTACAGAAAAAATATAATAATTAAAATTAAAGCTGCAAGCAGCGTTGGACGGTCGGTGGGTTCACACAGCGGGCACGTAATTGTCTTAGCACCCAGGCTTTTCTTGACCATTTCGTGAAAGGGTTAAACAACACTTCTTGTGTCCACTAGGTGGTGCTAGAGATCACCCACCAATTATATGTCATGTTGTAGTGTATGATGTGGAGATCTCACTCTGTAAATCTGATTCAGAGCTTCAGTCAGCTCCCTAAACTTCACTTGTCGGTAACAAAATATATATTTGTAACATTCTTGAAAAAGGTTTAGGGTACAATAGTCAGCTGATATAAAATGAATCACTATCAACTATAAGAAGAAATGTCAAAATTCTCTAGTTTCAACGTCTCTAATGTGAATGTTTTTAAAATGTCTTTAGTTTTCTGGTCACAAGGAGAGCCGACCCAAAGGCAAAGACTGAAAACCAAAAACAAGACTGATGAAAAAAAGTCTTTATTATGAGAGATGCACGCCAAAACAATCACAGAAAACTGAACTTAAAATACACAAGAGATGATTAGAAACACAGGAAGTAAAAAAAAACACAAGGAGAAAAGATTTCAAAATAAAACCGGGACTAAACTAAGAGTCCATCCACACTAAGAACTATAACTATAAAGAAAAAGATGTGATGAACTATAACATCCTTATTGAACTCCCTAGGGAACAATTCTAATTTTAACTCAACAGTGAAAGTGATAAAATAAAAATTAAAGCTGCAAGCAGCGATGAACGGGCCTTCACCCCCCCATGCATGTCGGTTTACAGATACATTAGGGCTTCGTACTGGTCAGCACTAAGGCCCTAATAAACAATCTCTGTGTGAAATAATCTGCAATTATATAAATCTAAAATGTAGATAAATTCCTGATACTACATACTACGTACAAATGTACACTGTAATATATTACAAAATACAGTTATATACTGCACAAATACTGCAAAAAATACTTATATATTGCAAAAATACTGTTACAAACTGCAAAAATACTGCAAAAAATACTTATATATTGCAAAAATATGGTTATATACTGCAAAAAAGGGTTAGGGATAAGATCGCACGGCACGGGATTCAAACCGGGATCACCTACAACGAGGACTATAGCCTCAACACATGGGGCGGGTGCTCTACCCGCTGAGCTACGCTCAACCCTGCATTTTTTCCTGATATCACTCATGTATTGATCCCATACAGATATATGGCCTGCTGCACATAGACATCAATGTAAATCCTGCACACAGTCATAGATGTGAGGAAACTCTGCTCTCTCATTTTTTTGCAGCTTTGCAGTTTAGGTTACTGACTATTCCTTCACTTTTCAGAATGAAGACCTTCTCACATTCAGGCATAGGTTCATATTTACCCCTACCTTCAGTAATATTGGTTATCTTGAATTTTTCATAGGGGGGGATAAGCACCTCTTGCTCCCAACTGTTTAATCTTGAATAATCCTTCAGGTAGGCTCCTAAACAGGTCTCAATTTCAAAGCAGGTCTCGTTACCAAAATGTGCAAGATCTGTACGTTTAGAGCTGGAGGCAAACGTACCAAACCGAATGTACTCGTGAAGTGTGCCACTGAACCCAACTTTGGTTCTTCTATAAGAAGTTTGACACTGTTCTTTTTCTTTTTCATTCAGGATTTGTATGGCATCAGTCAGCCAGAAATGGAAATAGTGGAATTTGAATTTGAAGGAGCTGGTGTAGTTTTTCTTACCGGTGCGGACTGCTTCATTGAATTCTTTATAAATGTTGGGTATTTCAGCTGTGTAAACACAGATTGCCTGCCTGTGGTTTTTGGTGAGACCCTCATCCCCTGAATGATTTTTGTTTGAACATGTTTCTGCTTTTTCCCAGGTATCTTTAAATTTTCCCACTAACTCTTTTTTGAAGTATGTGTTATTGACCTTCTCCTCCATTTTCTCTCTGCAGCCTTCGTACATGTCATCAACGGCATCATCAGCCATGTCGAGTGGAAATGGTTCAGAGGTCTGGAGCGCAGAGGTCTGGAGGGAAGAGGTCTGGAGGGAAGAGGTCTGGAGGGCAGAAGAAGGAAAGAACAGGTGATGTTACACAACAAAGATTTTATGATTTATTCAAAGTAACATGAAAAGAAACGACAGTCATATAAAGTGCAGCAGTAAATCCAGGTTGAAGTCTGAATGTTTTTTGTCAGCATGATGAGAAAATGCTGCTACTGAACGTGTCAGTTAAACATGTTTACTTGAAGGTATCGTTACATGACACAGTCATGAATGTTTCATAAACATTATGTCAATGTCATAAATGTCAATGTCAATGTCATTAAGTGTCATTCGGTTTTGGTAATAACAAGTTGACATTAAATTTGTTTGATAAATCCTCCAAATTAGACAACCAATCAATCAATCTTTATTTGTATAGCGCCAAATCACAACAGAGTTATCTCAAGGCTCTTTCCACATAGAGCAGGTTCTAAACCGAACTCTTCAGGTTTTAACTTTAAAGAGACCCAACATTCCCACATGAGACACAGTGGAGAGAAAAAACCCTCAGAACCAGACTCAGAGTGGGAGAACATCTGCCTGGACCGGTTGGAGTAGAGAGAGAGAGAGAGAGAGAGAGAGAGGAAGGAGAGGAGAGAGAGGAAGAGGAGGAAGGAGAGGAGAGAGAGAGGAAGGAGAGGAGAGAGAAGCACATTGAAGGCAGTCTAAGCCTATAGCAGCATAAGTTAAGAGCTCTAGGAGCCCTAACTATAAGCTTTATCAAAAAGGAACGTTTTAAGCCTACTCTTAAATGTAGGGAGGGTGTCTGCCCCCCGGACCAAATCTGGAAGATGGTTCCACAGGAGAGGAGCCTGATAGCTGAAGGCTCTACCTCCCATTCTACTTTTAGAGATACTAGGAACCACAAGTAGACCTGCCTGCTGGGAGTGCAGTATTCTGTACATAAAGTACTATCAGTTCTTTAAGATATGATGGAGCCTGACCATTAAGAGCTTTGAAGGTGAGGAGGAGGATTTTGAATTCTATTCTGAATTTTATGGGAAGCCGATGCAGTGAAGCCAAGATGGGAGTAATATGATCTCTCTTTCTAGTTTTTGTCAGAACACGAGCAGCTGCATTCTGGACCAGCTGGAGAGTCTTTAGAGACTTGTTAGGACAGCCTGATAATAATGAATTACAGTACTCCAGCCTAGAAGTAACAAATGCATGGACAACTTGACATGAATCAAAGTGACATGACCAGAAGTTGTCTTTGTCATAATATGTTAATGTCAAATCAAAATGCTACCACTTTACTTGATGTCAAATAATGTATTAATTAAACTGTCATAGATGAGATGAGGCATGAGTCAGTTTTGGGTTTCCTGTCCGTATCCTGTCAAACATCTATGACCAAGTGCTAGAATTGGTCTGTAACCTTGGACATCTAATTATAATAATCATTATGTCAACTTGCCATAAACACAAATATAGGTGCATGTTTGATTAATGTCAAGAAGACCTTGAAGATGAAAAATTATCAAAATCTTTCGCCTCTGTTCTTCCTGGTGGGTGCGGCAGCACGGACAATGTCGATGCTTCGCCATCAAACAGGAAGTTTTTTAATCATTCAAATTTGGCAGGATGGTTAACAACACACTTTTCTGTGATATGTCAAACTCAGAACACATATTTATTCTGACTTTACAGACTTTAAGATCACTCTGAGACATTCTGATTAACATGTTTATTCACTGCTGCAGTTCAAAGACTAAAGTAAAACCTCTCTACTTGTTTCTTATCCTTTTTCTACCACAACATTAAATTACACACACACACACAAACACACGATGTTGGAGTGGAAACTAAGTGTAAAACCATTCTCACTGTTAGCAGAATGTGCTACTCACCACAAGCCACCACATGAGGCCTGAAAGTCCTACAATAAGAACAATTCCTCCAGTAATGAGGTATGGACGCTTCATCTCTGTAGTAAGACCAACTCTTCCAGCGGTTAGGTATGGACGCTTCATCTCTGCAGTATGACCAACTCCTCCAGCGGTTTGGTATGAATACTTCATCTCAGCAGTCAGGAGTACAGCTGTACAACAGGAACACACACAGTTAAATAAAGAAGTATAACATGCTAAAAAAGGTTTGGTTAGACAGGTTTCGGTAGAAACCGGACTCATGGTTTCATGGTCACCTCTTCTATAAATGTACCACAGACACACACATTGTCACACCCTCTGACCATAGTGACACACACAAATACATCAGGTTTGTACACACACTGTAAAAGTGTGAAAATGTAACTTTACTGCCTGAGAATGAATCGCTGAGGAGGAAGGAACAGGTTGCAGAGGTTTTATAGTCTGTCAGAGAAGGGACGGATCCTCTCTACTTTTTATTGATAGTATTTATAATTCAACATGTCAAGGAACTAACACTGACACATGTACTGTGAGATATTGTTGGACAACACTAACCTTTCACATAAAACTACAGTGTACAAAGTACAATGAATTTCTGTCATCGACCCTGTTATTCAAATATGATGTTATAAAGATCAAGGATCTATCCAATGATCCAATGTCTTATCCTTTCTGTTCAGCTTTTGTAAAGAAAAAATTGAGCTTATATTGAGATTATTGGCCTGTGACTGAGACAAACAGTACAAGCACAGATCTGAAGAAAAAAGATTCACTAACTTTGTTGTTCTTCCACTGGATGCAACAGAGGATGATGCTTAGTTTGACTCTGGCACTGACACAGAGTCAGAGGACAGTGAGCTTGGTGAGACTTACTGCGACTTGGGTGCAATATTTGCACACAGCGACAGATCTGATGAAGAGTTTTATGGACTCAGTGAGCACACAGCTACACACTGTATCACATATGTAAAGTTACTGTGTTCTTTTAAAAGGTTAATTGAATCTCAGCCGATGTCACCGATCCTGTTCATAATCTTTATGGACAGGATTTCTAGGTGCAGCCAGGGTGTTGTGGGGGTCCGGTTTGGTGACCTCAGGATTGGGTCACTGCTTTTTGCGGATGATGTGGTCCTGTTGGCTTCATCAGACCGTGACCTCCAACTCTCACTGGATCGGTTCGCAGCCGAGTGTGAAGCGGCCGGGATGAGAATCAACACCTCCAAATCCGAGACCATGGTCCTCAACCAGAAAAGGGTGGAGTGCACTCTTCGGGTCGGGGATGAGATTCTGCCTCAAGTGGAGGAGTTCAAGTACCTCGGGGTCTTGTTCACGAGTGAGGGAAGGATGGAGCGGGAGATCGACAGGCGGATCGGTGCGGCGTCTGCAGTAATGCGGACTCTGCACAGATCCGTCGTGGTGAAGAGAGAGCTGAGCCGAAAGGCAAAGCTCTGGATTTACCAGTCGATCTTGGTTCCTACCCTCACCTCTGGTCATGAGCTTTGGGAAGTGACCGAAAGAACTAGATCACAGGTACAGGCGGCCAAAATGAGCTTCCTCCGTAGGGTGGCTGGGCTCTCCCTTAGAGATAGGGTGAGAAGTCTGGGTTTCCCTGCTTAGGGTGCTGCCCCCGCAACCCGTCCCCAGATAAGCGGCAGAAGACGGATGGGTGGATGAAACTCAGCCTAACCCGAACCCAGTCTGAGTTAATATAGCGGTCCAGTTCAGTGAAATCATTACCGGACCATTAACCTGACTCACTTTCAGATGTAATATATTTTTATTGTGTTTCAAATCAAAGTAAATTGAAAAAGTTTTGGAGTGTAAACATGTGTTTATAAATGCATAACTACTGGTACATTCATATAAACCCGTCTTTAATAGAAATGTGTTTTTCCCAGCAGGACATCCCCCAAAAACAGACTGCGTCTTATGCTGGTGCAACTTAGACACCGGTTTTTACGGGAGGAGTTGACAAAATCTGGGTTTAAGCCCAGAACAGAGACAGGGACACATTTTAACATTTTACTGCATTGAATGCTTACTGCTAACAATAGTCATATTAGTAGTTTATTAGTTTATTAGTAGTCTTATTTATTTTGGTCCTTAACAACTTTCCAAAAACATAACAATAAAGAATATCTTAACCACAGTTGTTAAAAACTCACTCAGATTCAGTCACAGCTGGTTGAAGTCACTGTTCAGAAAAGTAACCACTTTTTTTTTTTTTTTTTTTAAATAGGACTGAAGCCCCAAAATAATTACATTTATGATTTAAAGACTATATCGAGATATGTTATAGTTGAGCACAGATCAATATGTAAAATGTTTTTTCATTCATATTTAATAAACTCACCAATCAGGAGATTCTTCAAATGTAGAAAGATGAATGCTGTTCAATGATGTTTCTGCTCTTAACTCACAAAGAGATAGAAGCTGTTTGACCTCAGCTCTCTTTCTGTTGAATTTATCCCCTTAATACCACAACCCCCTCCCCCCCCTCCCCGATTAGTTTCCATGTTCATTTACACTTTACGTGAGCACAGACCACGTCTCAAACCACAAGCAAACTACAAGCAGAAAACAGAACATAATTCTCACTTTAAAAAGCAAACAGCACCAAACTGCATCACAATGACAGACATTACATATAAGCATGAAAGGCTCAAAATTAAAATGCATCATTGTTTTTATTTTTGAGCAGCTGAAACACATTTTTATATATGCAAATGTACCAATTTGACCTGCTCAATTAATAAAATCAGCATTCAAACGTTGTTGTATGTCATAAAATGTGAATGTGAATGTCTTTTCTACAAGATTAATCAAACATTTATTAATGACTGATGATGTGAATTGGTATAAAGACTATGAATCAGAATATGAACAGTATGTAAGGGTTAAGGTATTATTTTTTTATGTCTACATCTTTAAAGGGTGGAAAGTTGAACCACAGCATGCTGTGAAAACCAAACGATTGATGGTGAAAGAGTGCAGTAAAGCTCTGACCACACTATTCAAAGTGAAACTTTCTCATGACGATGTTTGAAGGTGTTTACCACATGAAGAAATGTGTAGTACACTTTGTACTTTCTGCTTCTGTCACCTCATCATCGTTGTTCAGGCCTAAATTTCCTATAAAAAACAAACAAAAACTTGATTTTCATTATGATTCTTGTGTGAGAGGCGACAGTGGAACATGCAGGAAGTTAATAGACGGATAAATCCACAGACTGAGGCTGGACACACATTGGACCACGGGTCAAACTCAAGGCCTGCGGGCCGAATCCGGCCCTCCATGTTATTTTATGTGGCCTGTGAGAGCTCAAATGGCATGACTCTCTTATAATAGAAGTTTATGCTGCTTTAAATTATCGTAAAACCTGGTGTATAAGACAATAAACAATATTTTTTTCATTGCAAAGTGGGGAGCGTCTTATACACTAATGTGTCCTATTCACCAGTAAAATACAGAGAGATGTTGGATCTGCATATGATTATAGGACTTACAAACTATAACGTCCTATAAACAGCTGTGTCAATCAAGCAAGTGCTCCAGCTGTGTCTGCAGCTACTGAAAATAGACCCCTTACTGCTGTATGCGGTATGGAAAATACAGAGCCAGGCCTGGGGGTGGTGCTTGGTGGCGAGCACCTGGTGGCTGGGCCTGCACCCATGGGGCCCGGCTGGGCACAGCCCGAAGAGGAAACATGGCACCCCCTTCCAGTGGACCCACCACCAGTGGGAGGGGCCAAAGGGGTCGGGTGCACTGTGAGTTGGGCGGCAGCCGAAGGCAGGGACCTTGGCAATCCGACCCTCGGCTGCAGAAGCTAGCTCTAGGGACGTGGAACGTCACCTCTCTGGTGGGGAAGGAGCCTGAGCTGGTGCACGAGGTTGAGAAGTTCCGGCTAAATATAGTCGGCCTCACCTCAACGTATAGCAAGGGCTCTGGAACCAGTCTCCTCGAGAGTGTCAAACCTCCAAAAAGAGATTTGACTCAACTACAAGCAGAAAACAGAACATAATTCTCATGAATGGTGGGAGATGTTTAAGTTTAAGTTTATTTCATTTATATATGACTTTAAAAAGCAAACAGCACCAAAGTGCTTCACAATGACAGACAATATATACAAGCATGAAAGGCTCAAAATTAAGATGAACTAAATTTAGACAGAAGTGCAAAAACCATAAGAAATCAGATCAGATGTGCGTCCTTCTGCTTCAGCAACATAAACCTTGTTGAAGCAGAAAGTTATTAACCCTTACACACTGTTCAGGGTCAAATTTGACCCATTTTTACATTTGAGAGCTATAAAAACACCATATACACATTTATTTTTGCTGGACATTTCCTAACGTAACCTACAGTATACAAACATGCATCATTGTTTTTATTTTTGTGCAGCTGATACACATTTTTATACATGCAAATGTACCAATTTCACCTGCTCAATTAAAAAAAATCAGCATTCAAACGTTGTTGTATGCCATAAAATGTTCTCCTGTATCATAAAACAGTGAATGTGAATGTCTTTTCTACAAGATTTATCAAACATATAATGACTGATGATTGTGAATTGGTATAAAGAGGTATTAAGATTTTTTATGTCTACATCTCATCTTTAAAGGGTGGAAAGTTGAACCACAGCATGCTGTGAAAACCACAGGACTGATGGTGATAAAGTGCAGACAAAGCTCTGACCACACTTTTCAAAGTGAAACTTTCTCATGACGATGTTTGCAGGTGACCACATGAAGAAATGTGTAGTACACTTTGTACTTTCTGCATCTGTCACCTCATCATCGTTGTTCAGGCCTAAATTTCCTATAAAAACAAACAAAAACTTGATTTTCATTATGATTCTTGTGTGAGAGGCGACAGTGGAACATGCAGGAAGTTAATAGACGGATAAATCCACAGACTGAGGCTGGACACACATTGGACCACGTGTCAAACTCAAGGCCCGCGGGCCGAATCCGCCCCTCCATGTTATTTTATGTGGCCTGCAAGACCTCAAATGGCATGACTCTCTTACAATAGAAGTTTATGCTGCTTTAAATGACAGGGATTTACCGTAAAACCTGTTGTATAAGATGCACCTACTGACACAGAGTCAGAGGACAGTGAGCTTGGTGAGACTTACTGCGACTTGGGCGCAATATTTGCACACAGCGACAGATCTGAAGAGTTTTATGGACTCAGTGAGCACAAAGCTACACACTGTATCAAATATGTACAGTTACTTTGTTCTTTTAAAAGGTTAATTGAAACTCAACCTAACTGAACCCAGTCTGAGTTAATATACCGGTCCATTTCAGTTAAATCCCCCCCCTGAGCTACTACCCCAGGTCATCTGACCCCATCAGATGACCCCAGGAGATCAGTTGTTGGGGGCTTTATGGCCCTGGTATGGTCTCCCATGGCAAACAGGTCCAGGGGGAGGGACCAGACAAAGCGTAGCTCACAACAACCCTTATGATGAGCGAAATATATGGTCTTTTGTTTCCTTTTCCCGGACGTGTGTCACCGGGCCCCCCCCCCGGAGCCAGGCCTGGGGGTGGGGCTTGATGGCGAGCGCCTGGTGGCCGGACCTTCACCCATGGGGCCCGGGGCCGGGCACAGCCCAAAGAGGAAACATGGCACCCCCTTCCAGTGGACCCACCACCCGTAGGAGGGGCCAAAGGGGTCAGGCGCATTGTGAGCTGGGTGGCAGCCGAAGGCGGGGACCTTGGCGGTCCAACCCTCGGCTGCAGAAGCTAGCTCTAGGGACGTGGAACGTCACCTCTCTGGTGGGGAAGGAGCCTGAGCTGGTGCGCAAGGTTGAGAAGTTCTGGCTAGATATAGTCGGCCTCACCTCGACACACAGCAAGGGCTCTGGAACCAGTCTCCTCGAGAGGGGTTGGACTCTCATCCACTCTGGAGTTGCCACTGATGAGAGGCGCCGGGCAGGGGTGGCAATACTTCGGGTCGGGGGACGGATCCTGACCGTTGTTTGTGCCTATGATCCAAACAGCAGTTCAGAGTATCCACCCTTCTTGGACTCCTTGGAAGGGGTGCTGGATTGTGCTCCCTCTGGGGATTCCCTCGATCTGCTGGGAGACGTCAACGCCCACATTGGCAGCGACAGTGAGACCTTGAAGGCTGTGATTGGGAGGAACGGCCCCCCTGATCTGAACCCGAGCGGTGTTCTGTTATTGGATTTCTGTGCTCATCACAGGTTGTCCATAACGAACACCATGTTCAAGCATAAGGGTGTCCATATGTGCACTTGGCACCAGGACACCCTAGGCCGCAGTTCGATGATTGACTTTGTAGTCTTGTCGTCGGACTTGCGGCCGTATGTCTTGGACACTCGGGTGAAGAGAGGGGCGGAGCTGTCAACTGATCACCACCTGGTGGTGAGTTGGCGCTGATGGTGGGGGGGGGTGCCGGTCAGACCTGGCAGACCCAAACGTATTGTGAGGGTCTGCTTGGAACGTCTGGCAGAGTCTCCTGTCAGAGAGAGTTTCAACTCCCACCTCCGGGAGAGCTTCGACCATGTACCTGGGGAGGCGGGGGACATTGAGTCCAAGTGGGCCATGATCCGCCGGGCCTGGGGACCCAGGTGTGGGCTCTCCTATCTCTGGGGCTGAGATCGGCGAGGTGGTCAAAAAGCTCCTCGTTGGCAGGGCCCCGGGGGTGGATGAGATCCGCCCCGAGTTCCTCAAGGCCCTGGATGTTGTGGGGCTGTCATGGTTGACACGACTCTGTAGCATCGCATGGACATCGGGGGCAGTGCCTCTGGATTGGCAGACTGGGGTGGTGGTCCCTTTTTTTAAGAAGGGGGACCGGAGGGTGTGTTCCAACTATAGGGGGATCACACTCCTCAGCCTCCCTGGTAAGGTCTATTCGGGGGTGCTGGAGAGGAGAGTCCGTCGGATAGTCGAACCTCAGATTCATGAGGAGCAGTGTGGTTTTCGTCCAGGCCGTAGAACAGTGGACCAGCTCTACACCCTCTGCAGGATCCTTGAGGGTGCATGGGAGTTTGCCCAACCAGTCCACATGTGTTTTGTGGACTTTGGGAAGGCATTCGACCGTGTCTCCCTGTCGGGGGTTCTCCGGGAATACGGGGTATCGGACCCCCTGATAAGGGCTGTCTGTTCCCTTACCGATCCTGTTCATAATCTTTATGGACAGGATTTCTAGGCGCAGCCAGGGCGTTGGCTGCGCCTAGACTCTGCACAGATCCGTCGTGATGAAGAGAGAGCTGAGCCGAAAGGCAAAGCTCTCGATTTACCAGTCGATCTTCATTCCTACCCTCACCTATGGTCATGAGCTTTGGGTAATGACCGAAATGAGCTTCCTCCGCAGGGTGGCTGGACCCTTTGAGATAGGGTGAGAAGCTCGGTCATGCGGGAGGAGCTCGGAATAGACCTGCTCCTCGTCCGTGTTGAGAGGAGCCAGATGAGGAGGCTCGGGCATCTAGTCAGGATGCCTCCCGGACACCTCCCTGGTGAGGTTTTCAGGGCCCGTCCCACCAGTAGGAGACCCAGGACACGCTGGAGAGACTATGTCTCTCGGCTGGCCTGGGAACGCCTCGGGATCCCCCGGGAAGAGCTGGACGAAGTGGCTGGGGAGAGGGAAGTCCCCACGACCCGACCCCAGATAAGCAGCAGAGGATGGATGGAGTTCAGTTAAACAAATCCTTACCGGACCATTAACCATTAACCTGACACACTGTTTCAGGTGTAATATGTGTGTTTTATTGCATTTCAAACAGTCGAGTAGCAAACTGTTAAAGTTTTAATTATAAACGTGTTTATGAATGAATACCTACCAGTGTCAGGTATTCATTAAATCACTGAGCATAAACTTTTGACTCTGCGCTGCCCCCTGGTGGATGTATTGGTTAACATCCATGCCAACATAAAGGACACATGGAAGTATGTGAGCAGTGACGGTAACATCGTTTGAAAAGGACGGATACATTTCCGTACGTATGTTGAGCATAAATGGGCCTTTAGGGTATTACAGGGTCTACGAGGCTTGGTCATGATACGTTGCAGCCTCCAAAAATGAGTTTGTTTCCAGAGAATAAAAACAATAAAAACAAGAATAAATATAATTTCCGTCACGTTGTTAGCGCTCGGGCCCTAATAATAAAAATAATTGTGACATTATATACACAGGAGTAATAATTGGTGTTGAGTGATAATAGACTTGAGTTGATATTCTTATTGTACAGTTGAACTGAAATTAATATTATACATGAAATACCTGATATTGTACAGTAGACTGTGTGTCGAGACAAAACAAGACATTGCTGATTCTGGGGCGGCTGTGGCTCAGGAGGTAGAGCAGTCATCCTCCAATTGGAAGATTGGTGGTTTGATTCCCGGCTCCTCCAGTCCACATGTCGATGTGTCCTTGGGCAAGACACTTAACCCCAAATTGCTCCCGTTGCTATGCCAACAGTGTATGAATGTGAATGAATGGTTAGATTCAACCCGGATGAGCAGGTTGGCACCCTGTGTGGTAGCTCCTGCCATCAGTGTATGAAAGGGTGAATGACATGTCATGTAAAGCGCTTTGAGTGGTCGCAAAGACTAGAAAGGCGCTATATAAGTACAGTCCATTTGTATTGGACCATTGTATTTTGAGCTTTTATTGACATTTTTCACCATTTTCTGACATTTTTCACAATTTTTGACATTCTGACAAACAAACTACTCGATTACTCAAGAATATAATCAACTTTTTTATTTAATTGATAATGAATATAATCATTATTTACAACCTTTGTATACAGTAGTTTATATTATGACTGTAATCAGCTCATGATGGAAGCCAAACGCCCACAATAAACTGGACTTTTTAAAGCTGTTGTGTGTCTTTAATTAGACTTGATTCAAGCGCTTTGATTAATGCTCAGCTCTAATATGTTTGGCAGCATTTTCACACTCTTGGCTTTCCTTCAAACCCAGCTGTTTGTCTTTACTCCAGCATCACAGACTCAAGCTTTAAGCACCGCTATGATCAGCAGACTCTGCAGATTCAGGAAATATATATAATTCACCCCTGCTGTCACCTCGTGAGGGATGATATATGGGGTGGTGGTGGTGGGGGGGGGGGGGGGGGTGGAGGAGGTGCAACATTAAGAAAACACTCGATTCCCTGACAGAGAGCCTCGGGAAGTGTTGCAGAGGAAAAACTTGACATTTTAAAACATCTTGACTCTGTTCTGCAGAAGCAATGTGACATCTATTTCAGACATTTCTTCTTATTTCTTAAAACCGTCCGCCCCCACAACACACACACACACACACACACACACACACACACACACACACACACCGGAGTCCAGTCCCTATTTGTAGCTGCCAAAGCTCCAGATCTGCACCAGCGGAGCCCGATGTGAGCCTCATACCACCTGGATGTTCTCCTAAATCCTATTCTTCAGACGGATTACACCTTCCAATCCGAGGAAAAACCACCTCCAACCACACAAATCCCCAAAAGGAGACATTCACCAAACACTGATGTAACTGTCGAAGCTGCACACATAAAAAAAAACCTTTACAAATGTCACACAGAACATGTTTAACACTCCTGTTGTCCTTGTCCTTACTTCCTTCCTTCCTTCCTTCTTTCCTCCCTTCCTTTGTTCCTTCCTAATTTCCTTCTTTGCCCACATCCTTCCTTCCTTCCTTCCTCATTCCTTCTTTCCTCTCCTTACTTCCTTCCTCCCTTCATTCCTCTCCTTACTTCCTTCCTCTTTTCCTCCTTCCTTCCTTCTTTCCTCCCTTCCTTCGTTCCTTCCTCATTTCCTTCTTTCCCCACGTCCTTCCTTCCTCTTTCCCTCCTTCCTTCCTTCCTTCTTTCCCCACGTCCTTCCTTCCTCTTTCCTTCCTTCCTCATTCATTCCTTCTTTCCTCTCCTTACTTCCTTCCTCTTTTCCTCCTTCCTTCCTTCCTTCCTCATTCATTCCTTCTTTCCTCTCCTTACTTCCTTCCTTCATTACTTCCTTCCTTCCTCTTTTCCTCCTTCCTTCCTCCCTCATTTCCTTCCTTCCTCCCTCCCTCTTTTCCTCCCTTCCTTCTTTCCTCCCTTCCTTTGTTCCTTCCTCATTTCCTTCTCTCCCCACTTCCTTCCTTCCTCTTTCCTCCCTTCTTTTGTTCCTTCCTTCCTTCCTGCACGCCTGTTTTATCAGTCAGGGTTGATAAAAGACCTCGAGGATGAAATGAAGAGTTAAAATAAAAGAAGAAGAAGAAGAAGAATGAGATTATTGCTGACAGCTAATTTAATTCGTACAGCAGGAATCAGATGTGTCCGAGCACCTTGGTGTTGTTCAGGAAGCAGGAAACAGATTTCATCTCGCTGTGATGTTTCCTGCAGTCATCAGTTCTGTGTGGCGTTGATATATTCAGGCTGGAAGCAGAGAGACGGCTCGGCTGCTGTTAGGAGAAGATAAAAACTGTCTGAATACTAAAAACGTGTTTAACAAACAGGAGATTACAGTTTTTCACTCGCAGGTACTTTGACTTGATCATTATTTAACCCTCAGATCCGGTTATTCAGATTCTACTCTCATAAAAAGTGTTTATAGCAAAATGTTGAAGCACAGATGTGTTTAGAACGCATCAATAGTCATTCCTTCTTTCCTCCGTCCTTCCTCATTTCCTTCCTCCTTCCCTCCCTTCCTCCATTCTCCCCTCCCTTACTCCATCCTCCCTCCTTTCCTTCCTTCATCCCTCCTTTCCTTCCTTCTTGCTCCTTTCCTTCTTTCTTGCTCCTTTCCTTCCTCTTTTCCTTCCTGCTTCCCTCCATCCTTTCCTTCCTTCTTCCTTCATCCCTCCTTTCCTTCCTTCTTACTCCTTACTCCTTTCCTTCCTCCTTCCCTCCCTCCCTCCCTCTATTCTCCCTTATTTCCTTCCTTCTTCCTCCCTTCCTTCATTCTTCCCTTTCTCCCTCCTTCCCTCCTTTTTCCCTCATGTCCTTCCTCCCTCCTTTCCTTCCCTCCCTCCTTTCCTTCCTTCTTCATTCCTTTCCTTCCTTCTTCTTTCCCTTCCTCCTTCCCCCTTCCCTCTTTCCTTCTCTCCCCCCTTTCCTTCCTCCCTTCCTTGAAATATGACTAAAACAATGAATCCAGTCCCAAAATAGTTGCATTATAGTCTGATATCATCTATGTATCAAAGACATCTGCACAGTTTTAGTTTAGTGAATTAATTTGAACGCCAAGAGAATAAAATATACATGAGTTTACAATATAAGAGAAAAATTGAAACTTATTGTTACACTACATTAGAAATGATGTGTCTTCATGATATTAAAAAGTTAGATAAATGCTTAGAAGCACACATTCAGCTACGATGGACTTCAGACCCAGACACCGGCCAGCTCACACGTCTGTTTAAATCAGACCTCCACACATCAAAACTCATTTCTCACCCCGACAAAAGTGTGACTCATATTTAACCGTCACTCTTCGTCTTCCTCTGCAGACCCGAAAAACTTCATCTGCTCAAACGTCAGCTCACATCAGCTCTGAGCCGCTGAATCAAAGCTCAAACTGTTGATTGTGAGTATTTTATTAATGTGATACTGGTTTATTTCATGTGTGGAAGGTTGTTGCTTCAAAGCATTGTGTCATTTAAAAGCTACATAATTTATAACATTGAATAAATTAAACATATTAAATTTAATGAATATGGCTGTAAAAACATAATATTCATGTTGAAACCAGGCGGGGAGTTCTGGTCCTCTGAAATGAGGCCAACCAGGAAGTAACTTAGAGCTGCATTCTATCAAAAGGCCACCAGGGGGCGACCGTCTCTATACAAGTCAATGGAGAATTCACCAACTTCTCACTTGATTTCTAACCTCAGTAAACGTTTTCAAAATGTGTTTATGGTCTCAATCGCTAGTTTAAAGCCTTCTTCAATGCAGTATGATGTTCATTTGGGACATTTTGGCCTCCCTGATTTTATATGTGATGATAAAGCAGGGTATGCATTAGGGCGTGGCTACGTCCTGATTGACAGGTTGATTGACCAATGTCCTCGAGATCCAGCCCTCGCAACCATAGCAACCTCCCCGCTCCGCCCATGACCCCGCCTCATGCCCATATAAGTAGAATCCGTGTTCCTTCCTTCTTCCTCCTTTCCTTCTTCCTCCTTTCCTTCTTCCTCCCTTCCTTCCTCCTTAAAGGCAATAACACTGATTTAATTTAGCTTCCTGCTGTTTACTCAACTTCAGATCAAGTTAATTGATAAATTAAAAACTATTCATGTCATTATTTGTATAAAAGCATCCTCACTCCTCCTTCCTTTTAATGCCTGAAGCTTTTTGTCAGTGGTTCAGATTTTGCTCTCAGACATCAGATCACAGTCTGCACAATTAAACACCCACTCAGTATTTTTCACTCCACCTGTCAGGAGATATCTTAATAATATTAGTATTTAAAATGTTTAATATAATATAGGGCTGTCAGCGTTAACGCGTTAATCGCAATTAGATTAATGCAACCCTAACGCATTAATTTTTTTTAATGGCATTTTAATGTTGCAAGCCTTTTTGTCCCTTCTACTCCCCCGTAGACGGCTCCTCTAGCTGTAGCGCTATGCTTTGAAGTGGCCTCCTGCAGTAAACCTACCGCGCTGATGGAAAGTAAGAGAGCTACTGGACTTTTGAACGGCTTGTTTAACTTTAAAACACTTCCAGACGCTTCAGTTGACAAGTCAAAAGTAAAATGCAACCTGTGTCAAACGGAGTTTAACTACCACCGGAGTACGTGGAGTTTGAGTTAGCACCTCCACGCTAAACACCCAGGTGCAGCCAAGCCAGCCTCAGCTCCACCAAAGGACCATTTTGGAGTGTGGGAGTCGCAGCAGAGCCGTGATTGATTCCCAGTTAAGACACTCTGGTAAGAAATGCTTTACATTATGGGCTTAAAACTGCCTTCAAATGGAAAATAACAGGATTTTAAACATGCGATTCAAAACGCCATTAATTGCGATTAACTATGGAAATTCTGCGATTAATCTAATATAACATTAATCAATCAAACTGTATTAATATAGCAGTTTCATATGTTTTAATGTTGTTCAAAGAGCTTCAGATTTAATTGACAAGCTGATAATAAGACAGAACAAGTGAAAACATAAAGAAAAAGAAAAATAATAAAAGTGTAATACTGGAGAATAATCGCCTTGCTGCTCCTGATTGGCTGCAGATCATCTGAAAAGAAGAAAAAGACACATGATGAATGAACATGACTGAGATGAAGCATTAAATAAAAGACATTTCTGCTGGTGTCTCACAGTAATCCTTTTCACTCTGGTCTTGACTGAGCAAACCTCATATTTGCTCCTTTTGTTCCTCACATGCATCTCTGCTTTTCTTCCACATGAAAAGATTAAAAACAACTCTCGCTTTTCTTCAATCTGCCTTTTTACAATTTGTGTCTGTGTGTAATCGCTCCGCCACAATCATCACCACAAGAAAAAGATGCAAACTGGAACCTTGTGTGAGAGTCATTTTCCATCTTTCTCTTTTCCACATGAAAAGACCTGAACTCTGATTGTTAGAGTTTATCTCTCTTTTGCCTTTGTGTGTGTGTGTGTGTGTGTGTGTGTGTGTGTTTTTTTCCCTCCTCTCTGTCTATAATGTGAACGACCTACTTACAACACAGCTTTTTTTCCTCCTCCTATATGTTTAAACCCTCCTAAGTGCTGCAGCTCTTCATCCATCGCTCTCTTACACTAACACAGCTCCTTAAAATCACATCAACAGACGCAACCTTTGCCTCTGCGGAGCGTCTCCCTTCATTTATCTCTCCATCCATTCATCACCTCGCCCATTTATGCTCCCTCCATGAAGCATGTATATCCATCAGCTTCTCACGCTGTACTCCGGCTGACTGGCCCGACTCTAACAGGTGGTTGCCTGGCAACAGAGAGGAGCGCCGCGGTGCGATCAGCGAGACTCGGCCGCCTTCGCAGCTTCATCCCGACTTCTCAGAGAAAGCCAGAGAGGCAGGCGACAGAGTGAAGATCATCATCTGCTGTTCTCTGATCAGGTTTAATGTGAAAACACACAAACAGGAAGTCAAACACACAGATGTTTTTTTTGTTCTCAAACAGCTCTTTATTTTATTAGTGCTCCTCTAAAGATCAATGAGAGATAAAGTAGTCCATTTGTCTTTAGAAATGTACACAAGTTTGATTAAAACAAGCAAAAAAGCAAGGCAGCTTTATTTATTAATTTAAAGAGCATTTCATACACGATGGAGACTCAATGTGCTTTATATAAAACAAACATTTAACAGTAAGACATTAAAACATGCAATTTCAGAAATAAAAATAAAACCCAAACAATTAAACCCCTAACGCACCTCACTAATTACAATAAAAAAGCACCAAATATTATTTTAAGATGTGCATAAAACACTCTACTTTGAATAATAATAGTTAATAATACATTTTATTTGTATTGCACTTTACATTTCAGCAATCTCAAAGTGCTACAGAGCAGAAAAATTAAGAGGTTAAAAGGAGAACCTATAAATGCTTTCGTAACAAGGTTTTTAGGAAGTTTATGTTGGTGTGGTTTTGGTTGTAGTTTGACTAAAGGAAGATGCTTTTCTCTAGTAAATAATGTTGTAAGATGAGTTCATGTATGTCAAAATCTCAGTATAACCTGTTCAGATATACAGTGAGAGGAACGCGCTGTGTTCGAAACCGCATACTACATACTTCTATATTACATACTAAAGGACCAGATAGTAAGCAGACAGCGAGGTGGTGATCTGTGACGTTTGTATTTTGGGTTTTTTTCAGTAGTTGCGTTGCATCTTGGGTAATGTGAGTGTGAGTAGCAGCGTTGCATCTTGGGTAATGTGAGTGTGAGTAGTAGTATTGCATCTTGGGTAATGTGAGTGTGAGTAGCAGCGTTGCATCTTGGGTAATGTGAGTGTGAGTAGCAGCGTTGCATCTTGGGTAATGTGAGTGTGAGTAGTAGCGTTGCATCTTGGGTAATGTGAGTGTGAGTAGTAGCGTTGCATCTTGGGTAATGTGAGTGTGAGTAGCAGCGTTGCATCTTGGGTAATGTGAGTGTGAGTAGTAGCGTTGCATCTTGGGTAATGTGAGTGTGAGTAGTAGCGTTGCATCTTGGGTAATGTGAGTGTGAGTAGCAGCGTTGCATCTTGAGTAATGTGAGTGTGAGTAGTAGCGTTGCATCTTGGGTAATGTGAGTGTGAGTAGTAGCGTTGCATCTTGGGTAATGTGAGTGTGAGTAGTAGCGTTGCATCTTGGGTAATGTGAGTGTGAGTAGTCAGCTCTTGATGCATACTCTGCATTTCTGGAGAATCAGGTAAACCATCCAGGAACTTCTCACATACTCTAAATCACTACACAGTTAAACACACTACATACTTCACATGACGTCAGAGTTAGTAGAGTAGTAGGAAAGTATGAGGTTTAGAACAGAGCCATAGACCTAAATGTTCAAGTGTTCATTTTTTCTAGTAAGTTAGTTTTTAGTTATTTGATTATAATAAAAAAAAACAGGTTGTGATGTCATGATTGTCAGATGTGGCCGAGGAGCTGAGCGACCGCAGCAGCTTCTGAAGAAAGACGATATATGATATAATAAGATTAAAGTTTGAGTTTAGGCCTGATGTCTTAGTTGTGATGATGAGACACCAGCAGTGTTAGAGGATTTACAGCCTTTTAAATCTCTTAACTTCAGGATGGGTTAACATCAAACTAAAGCTGAGCAGCCTACTCACACACAAAAAAGAGGCACAAATAACTCGAAGCAGAACAGAAACAAACTGAATTAAACCCGCGGCAGTAAAGACCGTGTTAGCAGCAGGAGCCAGAGGACGCCGGCCTTTAAAAGCAGCAAAGCTCAGAGGCTGGAACCAATCAGCTGCTGCTTGGATCAACCCACACACACTCAATCAGACAATCAGCAGAGCTCACCTGCTGCTCATCACACAGGAAACACCAAACAGCTGGATTCAGCCGGAGAGAGAGAGAGAGAGAGAGAGAGAGAGAGAGAGAGAGAGAGAGAGAGAGAGAGAGAGAGAGAGAGAGAGAGAGAGAGAGAGAGAGACAGAGAGACAGAGAGAGAGAGAGAGAGAGAGAGAGAGAGAGAGACAGAGAGACAGAGAGAGAGAACATGTTGATATAAGCTCAGAGTCATGACACTGGGTTAGCTTTTCATTTTATTTAACATAAGCTCATAAACATTTAATGTAGAAAGCAGCAGCTGGATCAGACTAAAGACTAAATGTGTAGTCGCCATCTTTACCTTCCTGTCGTCCTCCCGGGTCTGTTTTGCCTGTTCCTTCCTTCCTTCCTTGCTCTCACTTTCCTCCATCCCCCTTTCATCCTTCCTTCCTTCTTTCCTCCTTCAGGAAGTAAGTAAGTAAGTAAGTAAGTAAGTAAGTAAGTAAGTAAGTAAAGACAGGACAGAAAGAAAGAAATAATACAGGAAGGAAGGGATGAAGGAAGAAAAAGAAGGAAGGAAGGAAGGAAAGAAAATAAGAGGAAGGGAGGGAGGGATGAAAGAAGGAAGGAAGAAAAAGAAGACAGAAAGGAAGGAATAAAGAAAGTGGGCCGGATTAGACACCTCGGCGGGCCGGATCTGGCCCACGGGCCGCATGTTTGACATCCCTGGTCTAAGCCCTAAAGTACTGTGTTGTAATGTTATATATCAGGAAACATACAAACACAGCCTCCTAATTTCTCTACTTCAAATCGTTCTTTATAAATTAGAGGCGAAAAAAAAACCCTATCACCCTGCTGCCAGAAATACTCACTACAGCACAAAATGTGGATTCATCCGCCACTGAAAATAGTCCCTGACAAATGCACTCCTTATTTTCTGCTGTTTAAGAAAATAACCGAGCCTTTAAAACGTCGCCATCATTTCTACCAGCCGAATATAAGAGGCTAAAACTGGCCACGATGATGATGATGAGCTCCTCTCTTCTCAGCTCTGTTCAAAAAGCCTTTCAGCTACTCTCTGCAGACTTTCATCACTCTCTGGAAATATATAGTGCTTCATCTTTTTCTCCCTCTTAAAAGAAGAGTTTTACCTTTTGTGCAACGGCTGCATGTATTTTTTAAATCCCTTCATAGACACATCTGATCCGGCTCTACTAACATTCACACACACACACACAGGAAATAAAAACAACTCTGTTAATAATCCAGCAGTGGATCATAAGTGAAGCCTGAAATGCTGCTGAATGACATCATTACATCTGATTGTGTCTCTAAAAGATTTTTTCCTTTTTCCATGAGTTAAATAAGTCTTTCACTATACTTTTAAGACTTTTAACACATTTGTGATATGAGAAGTTATGGATCAACATTATCATTCATTAGTTCATTGTGTTTCTGTCTAATATTCTCTCTCTTTTAGCTCCGTTTTTACTCTCCACCAACTCCTGAGATAAATATCTAAACCAGAGGTGTCAAACTCATTTTCATTCAAGGGCCACATACAGACCAATTTGATCTCATGTGGGCCGGACCATTAAAGAGATGGAGGGAAGGAAGGAAGGAAGGAAGGAAATAAGGAAATAAGAAGGGAAGGAAGGAAAGAGGGAAGAAAGGTAGCAAGGACAGACAGAAGGAAGGAAGGCAGAAAAAAAGAAAGAAAAGCAGACAAAAGGAAAGAGTGAAGAAAGGTAGGAAGGACATACAGAAGGAATGAAAAAAAGGAAGGAAGGAAGGAAAAGAACACAGAAAGGAAAGTGGGCCAGATCGCACCCTTTCGTTGGGACGGTTCTGGCCCACGGGCCGCATGTTTGACACCCCTGATCTAAACTCTCCACTATGTTCAGCAGCTAGTCTACAGATATAACTGTGTGTGTTTGCTGTTTGGTGCTGAGCAGGAAGTGAACAGAGACTGGTAAATGGTAAAAGGACTGTACTTATATAGCACGTTTCTAGTCGTCATGACCACTCAAAGCACTTTTACACTACATGTCTCATTCACCCATTCACACCCTGATGACAGGCGTCAACCTGCTCATCAGGAGAAAGACTAACCATTCACACCCTGATGACAGGAGCGACCACTCAGGGTGTCAACCTGCTCATCAGGAGGAAGACTAACCATTCACACACTGATGACACAGCAATGGGAGCAATTTGGGGTTAAGTATCTTAACCAAGGACACATCGACATGGACTGGAGGAGCCGGGAATCTAACCGCCAATCTTCCAATTGGTGGACAACTGCTCTACCTCCTGAGCCACAGCCGCCCCCTCAGTGGCTATTTCTACGGCTTTTTCTCTGGAAACAACATTATGAGAGCAGCTGAGAGTGAACCAGAGCAGTAAAGAAGCAGCCGGACAGATAAACAATGAGCTGAAACTCAACTATAAAGCTCCGTAAACTGAGAGGAGCTGAATAGTCTCTGATAACGGACTAACCTCGCTGCAGTAGATACATGGTACCCACATGGAGCTCCAACTGGATCCATCCCATCGAAACAAGTTTCCAGCTGTACTCACGGCCCACCGGGCGCTGGACAGAAAGTGTGTAACCAAGCCGAAGCCCAGAACAGTGGAGAACAACTCCAGCTACATCCACCAGACCCTACAGGAGCTTCACAGTGATGACTGGGCATGACGCTCCACCGAGTACCTGGAGACTGTGAATTTCACAGGAAGTCAGTGCTCATGCAGTCCCCAGCTGTGTACGCACACCCACCACCTTATTGCCCCCTAACACCAGCCCAATGGTTTGAGACGGCATACCAATAAGATTCTTGGTCATCTGGGTGAAACAACATCCACTTATGGCCGAATCCTCAAGCTGGACTCCACCAAGAAGGTACGAGTGAAGCTGTGTAAATTTCAGTTGATTTGCAATGATAAGACATTTTACCTTGTTGTTCCTCTTTACGTACAGAATACTTTAATCTTTATGTATTTAGGTGACCAAGACACTCACTGGTGGCATTGAGGAGACAGCCACGTGGATGACCAATGTTGGACATGTGCTGAATTCTGTGCTGACAACTGGTGAGGGAGCTAGCCTGGATGACCTGGTCAAGGCATCGTGTTGCGGACGTCATTTATGTCAACAGGGATTGCTGCAATGAGAGAGGTAACTGGAGGGAGCCCAGTTCTCACTTGGTTCCACCCATGGACATCAATTATGAGGCTTGAAGTCTTCCATTACGTGAGACGGTTCACTAAAGGTCTCACCATAGAGCATCATCCACTCTATGGCACATTCTGCTCGAAGGTGTCCAGCTGCATCTTTGAATGGGACAAAGAAGATCTTGGACATCTCCAAAGACGCCAAGAAGGCCGAGCTCATGAAGAAACATCGGGTTCATGTTCCTTCAGACAAACAGGGTCTTATTCGGCATCACTTCCAGTTAGCTGGCAAAACACTGCTGGAGGAGAGTCCGAGGGGTCGAAGACACTCGTGCCCCGATTCAAGATCTCCTGGACTCCATGTGGCATTTAACAGACACAACAGGTTTGCATCTTGTAAACCACGAGACAGAACAGAAGCACTTGCCCTCTATTCAAGACTCAAGGCCAAGATGGGCCCGAGCTTACAAAAGAGCTGAAGAACACTGGATGTGCTGCGCTGGTGCAGAGGGTCTTCTTTTACATGGCTGTTATGTATTAAATAGAAAAATCGAATTCACTGTTATTTAATCCGTTAGTGGTTAAGGCGATGGACTAGAATACTGTTTTGTCCCATTGCCCCTCACGTATTTTAGACCAGACTTATTTTATTTTTTAATATTGCATTGAACTGCTCAAACAGAGTTTCATTTGTTTCGTGTACTTGCGATGGCAATAAAGATCTATTCTATTCCATCTAGAAATCCATTGGTGTCTCCCTGTGCAGGTTCAAATCCTGCAGACAATGATGGCTTATCTTCTTCATGTATTGTCTGATGTAATTCAGAGGGACCTCTTAGATGTCTTCAATAATGAAAGGGAATCTGTTTTCTTTATTGGACTTCTTATGCTTCTGCAGATTCCTTTACTTCATAAAATGACTGCATAAAATATTCTCTCTGTTGTCATTTAGTTTTTGCAGTACAGCTCCTTAAAGATTACTATAAATATGTCAAACCTGTTCAATTCTTATACAGATATAAAATGCTGAGTTGGCACTAAACTCATGTTCTTCCGTAGCGATGGTGGTATAGTGGTGAGCATAGCTGCCTTCCAAGCAGTTGACCCGGGTTCGATTCCCGGCCATCGCAGTTCACTTATGTTGTTTTTAAACTAAATGGCAACTTCTGAGACAGAAAATGGAGGCCAATGGGGGAAGTTGGCGAAATGTCAGTAAACTTTAAATGGCCATTTGAGGCTGGGTGCAAAAGCAAGTCATCACCATTGACTTTCATATTAAAATGCCCAACTTTATGTTACAGCCTAGTATAAATATAAAGGTCAGTTAGGGTCAGCTCCCCCTTCTCATCCAAATGCAGTCACCTCTGTCTCTTTACTCCATAGAAAGAAAAAAATGCAATATTCTCTCTGTCGTCATTTAGTGTTTGCAGTATAGCTTTTGTATTTATTATTATTACTACTATTAATTAAGGTATGTCAAACCTGTTCTTCTACTCATACATGTTGACACTGAAACAGATTTATTACATTTCTTGTACAACTGTGATGAATGAGCTGTTGCCACCTGTGTAGACAATAAAGGGCTCAACATGCCTGACTGCTGCTCTCTACAGTGTGTGTATATCTCTATATATATAATCTATAGACTGTCCTTTTGTCTGCGTAATTCACCATAATTGTCGAGCTGTTTCTATAAGACCGGACACAATGGCCACGTTGTCATGTAAGGGGTTCACAGAAATTGGCCCTTTGCTGCAGCGATGGTCATTATGGAGATAAAAAGCCTTCTATTGTCCTTGACCAACGCTGAGACTTATTATGAGCTCTATTCTTGGAGGAAAAAAGTGCCACTTGGGGAGTGTGAGTGCCGGGATTCAATAGTGTCAGTCATTTGCAAGTGAAAAGGTGATATATCAAGGAGGATAATGGCTGAGCTTAAAGAGGACGAGGGTGGGGGCGAGGAACGGCGAGAGCAAGCATGATGAACCATATAATTAGTTTGTGAACTGTGTGTGTGTGCAGAGTCTACTTCAGTAAGTGTTAGCTGTGTGTAGGTGTGCATGTGTCTTTGTGTGTACTGTACTTTTGCAGCGTGTGCACTATTGCCTCTGTAATTATGTGTTGGAGGAGATAACAGGACACATCAGACATCAGATAACAAATGTACAGACACACTGATAATACTGACGCCAACACTTCACACAGAGTTAAAAAAAACAAAACATAAGTGCAACTAAATATAACAGTCAGGAGACACAATGAACAATAAGTGTTTATCTCTCTGTAATGATTCCTCCTGTTCACACTGAGCTTTAGGAGATCCTTCATAATGCACTTACAATGGAAGTGCTGGAGTGTTAAGTGGATGTCTGCCACATTTACTGTCTTTTTATAGCATAAAATCCTCTTTGTTTTCCATAATTTGTACAGTTAAAGCTTCATAGTAGCTGACTAGGGATGGGAATCGAGACCCAGTTCCAAATGATCTGATCCGTTGTTCAATCAACCTGTCAATCAGGACGTAGCCACGCCCTAATGCATACCCTGCTTTATCGTCAAATATAAATGTCCTCGAGATCCAGCCCTCGTAACCATAGCAACCTCCCCACTCTGCCCATGACCCCGCCTCATGCCCATATAGAATCCGTGTTTTATTTTTCCCAGCATGCACCTGAAATTTCCAAGATGGCGCTGCCCAGATCTGAAACTATTGGCTTCCGAGCAGCAGTCCACAAACCAATGGGTGACGTCACGGATGTTACGTCTGTTTCTTTTATACAGTCTGTGGTTGACAGAGGACGGAGCTAAACCTTGGCGCTGACGGACCCAGTGGAAATCCCCAGTAAGAGATGATTGTGTATTTTGTTGGTTTTATGTCTTATGTGCGTGTATGTTTATCATTATTTTAAGTGGATATAGTTCATAAGTTGTCATTTTTAATCTTTTTGTTTATCTATTTATTTATCTAGCATTTGAACTGCGCCATCTTGGAATGTAGTGGGTGTGTACTTTCCATATTTGGAGGAGAGGCGGTAACTCTCAGCCGGCCGAGGTCCCACCCACTGAACTCAAATTAACCGCGCCGAACTGAGCTAGCTAAGGCTAATAAGCAGCTACTGGCAGCAACTACACGGCAGTCCAGCCGGTCGCCCAGGCCACCGACATGCCAGCCGGAGCAGCGGATGCAGACAAAAAAATGTACGCTATGTTTCCTACTTTACACTGCAGTTATTACATGTCTGACTCCAAAGGATAGAAAAATGTCTAATTTCGTTTATTAAGTTGTTGCTACCTTATTCCCTTTTAATAGACGTAACATACTGTCATAAAAATTAGCCACCTTTAATAACTAACTTGTCTTTCATTCTCATTTTCTTCCCACAGATACAGGTTGGATCATGGGGGACAGCTATGTTCGACGTGCTGCCCAGAGAGCTGCAGCGACCATGGGGAATGATGACGGGCCGGACTCCACCTCGCTGTCTTCAGAGGAGGAGGTAATGGTAAACAGTCGACGGAAGAAGAGGCTCTTCTCCCCCTCGGCTGCCAAGCGAAAACGAATTCAGGTGACTATTGAAAGGCTGGATCCCCTCATAACCCAACAATATGAGGATAAATGGAGCTTTACCCTCAACATGCCACAGAATGCTTCTTCTCAGCCGGGGACCACCGAGGGAATCCCGAGTGGCGGTGCGCCGGACGGTGCGGCCTCTCCAGCTGCTGCTGGGCCCGCTTCTCCGCCCTGTTCTGAGCCAGCTGCTGCTGGGCCCGCTTCTCCGCCTGCTTCTCCGCCCTCCTCCCTGTTCCAACCGCAGATCTCAAGCACAGGAGTTGAGGATCCATCCAGGGTCCATCCAGCTGTTCTGCTCACTTGACCTCTTTGGGGAACACAGAAATTAAGGGTTTGGTTGCCATGGCTACTTTGGTTAGTTAAACTATTTTTGTTTTGTACATTATGTAAAAAATATATTATTTATTTTTAGTTAATCATGTACAGCACCTATGTGTAATTTCTCTTTGTTTTGGGTCAAGAAGAGGCCTGTTCTTCTTCTGTTCTGTTCAAAAAAATTAAAAAAATTAACAGAACCAACATATGTAGTCACAACACTGTTTCCACTTCTGCTCTTCCTCATCCCTTTCCCCCTTTCCCCCAGTCCACCTCACCACCTCACCACCTGATGCGTCACACGTGACACCCGAGTTGAAAATGTTGAACTTTTGCAGCGACATCGCGTGACGCCGTTCCGCGTCAGAACGGTCTTTTATTTTTGAACAGACATTAGTAAATATGTATTTAAAATAAAAAATAAATATGCAGTCCTTTAACTGAGGTTAAACCTGCAGCTCAAGTCATGACATAAAGGAATTACTTTTTGTGGGGGAAAAAAACAGAATCCAAATAAATGCAATCACTGAACCTGTGGCTCAAGATCAGAACATAAATTGAAAAAAGTAAAAACACTTCTAAGATAAATATAAATAAATAAATAAATGCAGGCAGGAGCTTAAAATTGAATCTCAACAGGTATTGGAGACTTGCTCATGATCATATTGGATGTATCGCCTCCTCGGGCTGCCACTGTCCGCAAGCATGTTTTACACGTTGGGACCTTCTTCCTCCGTCTGTCTTTTTACGGTAGCTGAAGTATAAATACAGACCACTTGGCGCTTTTAGACGGGGGGAAAGTTCAGGGGGTTTGCCTCCTTCAGCCATCATACAGTCTGCAGAGCTATCTGCTTATAACAGCAACCAGGAGTACGGGAGGGGCGGTACTTTACACTGCAGCTGCACACGACCTGAGGGACCTCCACTCTCTCTCTGACCAGACGTCACATTAAAAGAACCTGCTCATACCACAGGAACGGTATGGCGGAACATTTTAGTGGTTTTGAAACCGTGACGTTTTCATACCGTGGTAAACCTTGGGTCTCTTTAAAGTTAAAACCATAGACTGTAAAAGAATGGACGTAGCACCCGTGACGTCACCCATTGGTTTGGCGGAGTGTGTTTGTGCCTCTACTATGGGCATTAGGACTGTGCCATCTTGGATTTTAGTGGGCGTGCCCTTTCCATATATGGAGGAGAGGCGGTAACTCTACGGGTCAGCCGGCCGAGATCCCGCCCACTGAACTCGAATTAACCGCACCAAACTGAGCTAGCCTAAGGCTATTCAGCTAGGCTAGCAGTACAGCTACTACACGTAGTCCAGCCACTACACGCAGTCCAGCCTCCAGCAACCGACTCGACCGCAGGTTAAAGGTAAAGTTAAAAGTCCGCTGGGGACCAAAACTCATCTTAACCCTCGGATCCTGTTAAAAATGACTAATGTCATAGGGACATTTTTTGTACCCCGTTTTCAAACACACACCTGCTCTGTGTGTGTGTGTGTGTATATGTATATATATATATATATATATATATATATATATATATATATATATTTTTTTTTTTTTGCTTAGGGTTAGGTTTCGTCTAATGAATGATGTGTAATTTTATCAATATGTTTTATAATTTAACCCTTTCATGGCCTGTTTTAGTGAGGGACTGCTAATATCCGCCATAAAAAATGTTGAAAAACTGCAATAAAATAAAAAATTGTGTTAACATTTAATGTTAACACTTTCACAAAAGGTGGTTTTGAAAGCAGGTCTTTGTAGTGGAGTATTTTCACAGTGTGGTATTAATACTTTTACTGAAGTAAGGCATTTCAATACTTTGTACACCACTGGTTACAAGATGTGTCTTTCTTTTTAATTAGAAAATGGAAAAAAAGGCAACCCCGCAAGGCGCCACAACCAGGCCCCGGCCGGCCGGCCAGCCTCCATGCCCAGCCCTCTGCCAGTGGCCCGGCCCAGGCCCCGGCCAGCCACCACACCGATGCCCCGGCCTGCCGCCGCGCCCAGGCCCCAGCCAGCTGCCACGCCCAGCCCTCTGCCGGTGGCCCGGCCCAGGCCCCGGCCAGCCACCACGCCCAGCCCTCCGCCAGCTGCCACGCCCAGCCCTCCGCCGGTTGCCACGCCCAGCCCTCTGCCGGTTGCCACGCCCAGCCCTCTGCCGGTTGCCACGCCCAGGCCACCAACGTGCCCGCAGGAGCAGCGGATGCAGGCAAAAAATGTAAGCTATACTTTACACTGCAGTTATTACATTGTCTGACTCTAAAGGATAGAAAAATGTCTAATTTCATCTATCTATCTATTAAGTTGTTGCTACCTTGTTCCCTTTTAATAGATGTAACATACTGTCATAAAAATGAGCCACCATTAATAACTAACTTGTCTTTCATTCTCATTTTCTTCCCACAGATACAGTTTGGATCATGGGGGACAGCTATGTCTGACGTTCTGCCCAGAGAGCTGCAGCGACCATGGGGAATGACCTCAGCGTGCCAGGTGTCCACGTCTGCTGGTTGGGGTGGACTGCGGTGGAAAGGCCTCCTTCCCTTCCTTTCCCACTCCCTGCAAGGAAGAACAGCACCTGACATCCTCATCATCCACTGTGGTGGGCATGGGAGATGTGAGGAGTGTTGAGCTTGTTAACATGATGAAGGAAGATGTTAACCATCTTCACCAACAACACCCTGGCACCTCCATCATGTTTTCAGCTTTGACACCAAGGAGTCAGTGGAGGGCTTCTGTTGGTAACCCAGGGAAGCGTCAACAGTGTTCTGACTACATTTGTGCAGAGTTTCAGTGGTGCCATGCTTGAGCACCCTCTCATTAAGCATGACAGTCCAGGGCTAATATTTAAAAGATGGAGTTCATTTGACACCAAGAGGAAATGATATTTTTTTAAGTACTTTGGCCAGTAGCCTTAAAGACCACCTCCAAAGGCAGTGAGCTTCTTACACTGCTTTTGAATGTGGCCTTTATGACTCCATTTTTAGGCATAAATATATATAAATATATCCCTCTGACTGTCATGCCTAATGTTGAGGCATGACAGTTGTAAGTGTTCATTGTCACTTGGTAAAATGAACAGAACCAACATATGTAGCCACAACACTGTTTCCACTTCTGCTCTTCCTCATCCCTTTCCATCTTTCTCCCAGTCCACTCCACCACCTCATGGACTCTGCATCTCTCTGGGCAGCATGTTGGACATAGTTTTTAATTTAATGGACTTATTTTATTTTAAAGTATATTTTTTGGATTTCCTTAAAGTAAATATTTTGCCAAACACCACCCCTATTTTTTATTTTATTTTAAAAGTTTTGGTTTTTTTTTAATTATATGATTGTTTTGCTTGTTCATTGTCTGTTCATTTAAGTTCCTCATGTTTAAATAAATCATTTTCATAATTGCACTCATTTTGTCTTCTACACTTATTGAAAATGTTAAAAATGTGGTAGTCAGTTAAAAGGAATATCAACTTAAACACAAATATTAAACATTAAAGCTCAAGTTTTTACCCACCAATTGCAAAGTTTCACAAAAGTGAGGTTTTGAAAGCAGGTCTTTGTAGTGGAGTATTTTCACAGTGTGGTATTAATACTTTTACTGAAGTAAGGCAGTTCAATACTTTGTACACCACTGGTTACAAGATGTGTCTTTCTTTTTATTTAGAAAATGGAAAAAAAAGGCAACCCCGCCAGGCGCCACAACCAGGCCCCGGCCGGCCGCCGCACCCAGCCCTCCGCCAGTCGACCGGCCCCAAGTAGTGCTCGCTGCGGAACCACGAAGGTGGAGCTGCACCAGCTAAACCAGAGTCAGCCCCGCCCCTAGTCGGTGCAGGCCCGCCCGTTGATAGACTTCCACAGCCAGCCTGCCCCAAGTGGAGGCAAGTAGAAGTAGCCGCTGGATTGAATTGAAACTGTGAGCAAGTGGTTTGACTCCAACTTGATGGCTGTAAGTAACCAAACGTTACATAAACATAATTATTAAGTGTTTTACAAGAAATATGTCACTATGTTGACGTAAGCATTAACGTTTATCTTGCAATGTGCGGGAAATTGTGCAGTAATTACACTCGGTAATTACATGCTACGGTATGGTAGACTTTCCCAGTGTGCTTCGCACACATTTTTTTTTTTAAATAAATAAAAATGTGCTCAGTGAGTGTATTAGAACTTGTAGTAACTTTTTTTCTTCTCGAAAATGTGTGCCTGTGTGTTTGACCTGCACAGATGCATCAGACAATTCTGAGGAGAGGGCAGGGTCCCCTGCAGTCTCTCCAGCGCTGCAGAGAGTGTTGCAGCAGCTTCCATTGCACCTTCTGTAAATCGGCATTTGACAAATTTTATCAAGCAAAATACCACGTGGAAAATCACGTAAACATTGCTATTAAACATGAGGGTGTTGCAATAATGTAAAAAGAAAAAAGAAGTCGGCGGAGCTAACTTTGGTGGGCAGGGATAACTCTGGTAGAGAGTGGGCGTGGCTGACTCTGGTGCAGCTCCACCTTCGTGGTTCCGCAGCGAGCACCGGCTCACCGGCCCAGGCCCCAGCCAGCTGCCACGCCCAGGCCACCAACGTGCCCGCAGGAGCAGCAGATGCAGGCAAAAAATATAAGCTATACTTTACACTGCAGTTATTACATTGTCTGACTCCAAAGGATAGAAAAATGTCTGATTTCATCTATCTATCTATTAAGTTGTTGCTACCTTGTTCCCTTTTAATAGATGTAACATACTGTCATAAAAAAGAGCCACCATAAATAACTAACTTGTCTTTCATTCTCATTTTCTTCCCACAGATACAGTTTGGATCATAGGGGACAGCTATGTCTGACGTGCTGCCCAGAGAGCTGCAGCCACCGCAGAAAATGGAAAATAAAGGCAACACCGCCAGGTGCCACAACCAGGTCCCGGCCCGCCGCCACGCCCAGCCCAGCCCAGCCCTCTGCCAGCTGCAGCGACCATGGAGAATGACCTCGGCGTGCCAGGTGTCCACGTCTGCTGGTTGGGGTGGACTGCGGTGGAAAGGCCTCCTTCCCTTCCTTTCCCACTCCCCGTGAGGAAGAACAGCACCTGACATCCTCATCATCCACTGTGGTGGGCGTGGGAGATGTGAGGAGTGTTGAGCTTGTTAACATGATGAAGGAAGATGTTAACCATCTACACCAACACCACCCTGGCACCTCCATCATGTTTTCAGCTTTGACACCAAGGAGTCAGTGGAGGTCTTCTGTTGGTAACCCAGGGAAGCGTCAACAATGTTCTGACTACATTTGTGCAGAGTTTCAGTGGTGCCATGCTTGAGCACCCTCTCATTAAGCATGACAGTCCAGGGCTAATATTTAAAAGATGGAGTTCATTTGACACCAAGAGGAAATGACATTTTTTTAAGTACTTTGGCCAGTAGTCTTAAAGACCACCTCCAAAGGCAGTGAGCTTTTTACACTGCTTTTGAATGTGGCCTTTATGACTCCATTTTTAGGCATAAATATATATAAATATATCCCTCTGACTGTCATGCCTAATGTTGAGAAGTTTTCATTGTCACTTGGTAAAATGAACAGAACCAACATATGTAGCCACAACACTGTTTCCACTTCTGCTCTTCCTCATCCCTTTCCATCTTTCTCCCAGTACACTCCACCACCTCATGGATTCTGCAGCTCTCTGGGCAGCATGTTGGACATAGTTTTTAATTTAATGGACTTATTTTATTTTAAAGTATATTTTTTGGATTTTCTTAAAGTAAATATTTTGCCAAACACCGCCCCTATTTTTTATTTTATTTTAAAAGTTTTTTTTTTTTTTAATTATATGATTGTTTTGCTTGTTCATTGTCTGTTCATTTAAGTTCCTCATGTTTAAATAAATCATTTTCATAATTGCACTCCTTTTGTCTTCTACACTTATTGAAAATGTTAAAAATGTCGTAGTCAGTTAAAAGGAATATCAACTTAAACACAAATATTAAACATTAAAGCTCAAGTTTTTACCCACTAATTGCAAAGTTTTACTAAAAATTGTATAAATTCTCACAACAGTGTTTCTGTAACCTTTCCAGGGAGACCATGGACCGTCAAACACCAATCAAAGGAAACACATTCAGGTATTTTACTGCTGCAGAAACTCAGCTGTGTTTAAGGTTTAGAAATGTTACTAACTGTAACCCTGCTGTGTTATTTAACCAGTAAAATATCTTCACTACTAAAAAGCTTTTTGATGTAGAAAACAGCAACGTTACGACCTCGCTACTGAGACATGTAGTTAAACTAGTAACACTGCTCATGATCATATTGGATGTATCGCCTCCTCGCGCTGCTACTGTCTGCAAGCACGTTTTGCACGTTGGGACCTTCTTCTTCTGTCTGTCTTTTTACGGTAGCTGAAGTATTCCCATACAGCTGACTTGGTCCTTTTAGACAGGGGGAAAGTTCGGGGGGCTTGCCTCCTTCAGCCTGCAGAGCTACCTGCTTGTAACGGCAACCAGAGGAGTACGGGAGGGGCGGTACTTTACGCTGCAGCTGCACACGACCTGAGCGACCTCCACTCTCTCTCTGACCAGACGCCACTTTAAAAGAAACCTGCTCATACCACAGGAACGGTGCGTCGGAAAATTTTATTGGTTTTGAAACCGTGACTTTTTCATACCGTGGTAAACCTTGAAATCGGTAACCGGCCCATGCCTACTTGAGACCAAGCAGATGTTTGCATCAAATCTCACGAAATTCTCTTGATGTGTTCAAGATAAGGACAGACAGCCTAAAAACAGAGGAATAAAAGACATTTATTACTACATTTAATAAAATAAAGCTTTAAATACAACAAGCAGCAGCTCTCCTTAAAGGCTGCAGCTTTCTGACTCATACATCGATTAAAAGACTCAGCGTCAACA
Source organism: Scomber japonicus (assembly GCF_027409825.1). Classification (NCBI taxonomy): domain Eukaryota; kingdom Metazoa; phylum Chordata; class Actinopteri; order Scombriformes; family Scombridae; genus Scomber; species Scomber japonicus. The sequence continues at coordinate 2,574,533 of NC_070597.1, read as the reverse complement.
CTTTGGACTAAAGATGACTAAACACACCTGTGAAGCCTGTTGCCCCCCCAAACACACACACACACACACACACACCTGTGACTCCTGTGTCTCTGGCGTTTAGCCCCGCTGACTTCATGAGAGCCGACAGCTGCAGGCCGATTATCGTTGCACGCTGCCTGTTGCCACGGAGACGCTGACGACTGTGAAAGGTAATTTTAGTGGATCGATATTTAGGAGAAGCAGAAGACAACGGAGAGAGCGGAGGTGAGCACCACCTGAATAAAGACAGATGGAGAGCCGCTCTGATTGGCTGCTAATTGATGAGTCATCACTCATCTTTGAGAGAATTTGCTGCTTTTAAATAAACTGAATATTGTCAGGTTTGACTTTTTCAATGTGTTCTACACTTTTATGGAAATATAATCAGCGGGTTCATTTATAACTAAAGTAATTGTGGCATTTCTTATACTTTGTGATTTTAAAATTCAATGAAGGCTTGGATAAAATAAATGTGCATATAAATAGATTATTATAGCTGCTGGTCTGATCATTGATCCTAACTAATTCTCTAGTTGTGTCTCTTTCTGTTTCTGTTGCATTATAAACTGAATATATTTGAGTTTTGGAGTTTGACTTTTAAAAAATATATTTTTTGAACTTGTATGAACCAAATATAATCAGCAGATTAATTCATAATTCATTCAATGAAGAAGGCACGAAAACTAATTTGGATAAAATAAAATGTAAATGTAAATAAGGCTGTTTGATACTTTATTTGTATCTGTGTATTAAATCATTTAATTGATTATCTGAAGATTTGTAAAACTGCAATAAATCTGAAAAATGTCATAATTTAAAAAAATAAAGTTTAATAGTTGAATCTGTGTATCCATTTCCATTTTTAATTGGCAATCAAAAATCAAATAATGAAAAATTAACTTCCTCTCCGAGCCCGTGGTGGCATGTGAGGCCAGGAGATACGTCTGTATCACAACACTGGAGGATTTCTGCTCAGTGATACACCGGGCTGTGGTAGAGACGTTCGGAAATGACATCATCCAAATCAGAGGTTAGCAGGCCAACCTACAGACCCCGGATGTTATATTATTGGTGAAATGAACTAGTTTCAGGGCAGATAACGTGTTATATAGAGGCTGAGCTTCGGTGCCTCGTGTACTCACATTATACAGATATACGCAGCAACACTGGAGCTAATTTCATCCGGATGACACCAAATGACACCAAAGTTGTCTGGGTGAGTAAATGATCGTATTTTATGCTAGAAATAAGGTCCAGGTTGTAAAAAACGGTAGTTATCCTTTACAGCTTCACAAGGACACTCTGCATGATGGTGAATGCTGCTAACTGGATAAAACACCAGGTTGAAATCCTGAGTGTGCAAAGCAGGAAGTACAAAGAAAAAACAATTATTTTAGACTTTTTTTAAAACCACATATTCTGAATGTAATTTGTGGTTCAAGGACACATTAGACACAGCAAACCAACACATCTATAAACTCATTAACTAACATGTTGTATCTTGCTTGTTTAATCAGCTGCATGCATGTAAAACAGTGTTTCCTGCAGGTCTGACGGTGTTGGCTGAAACTCTTCTTGCAGAATAAATCCACCTTTACACCGAATCTCACTTCATTATAGTTCAGATGTAAAAAGTCTCCTGGCTGCATCCACTAATTGTAAAATAGCTGGTTTGGTTCCCAGCTCCTCCAGCCAGCATATCAAAGCGTACTCAGGTAAGATACTGAACTCTAAATTGCTCCCCTCGCCTGTATCATTGGTGGGTGAACGGGTGAATGTGGCTTGTAGTGAAAAGCTGCTTTTAGTGGTCAAAAGACTGGAAAAGTGGTGAATAAGTACAGTCAATTTACTCTTTAACTACAGCCTGGAAACATTACAGCCAACAACAGGCAAGAGGAAATACTCCAGACTTTTCTAGGTTGGATTTAAGACTTCTAAAATCTGCTTTATGGGGTAAATTTTATGCTTTTTATGACTTTTCATGACCTACAGAGTAATTCTACCTCATTATTATTAAGATAGAAGAAGTAGTAGTAAATCTTAGTGCAGTTTCTGGTGTCTTACTCTCCTTAAAACATGATTGAGTCAAACTGGACTTCCAGGATTGTGTTTCGTCCACACGCAGCGTCACTTTCACTCTGAACCAACAGTGGTGAAGAAGAGGAAACCTGCAGAGACTGAGTCAGACTCCTCAGGTGGTGAGCTGCTATCAGAGAAGAAGAGATGATTCATCTGCTGCGTGAAGGAGAGAAAGATTCAGAAAAGAGGATATTTACAGTCGATAAGGTAGTTTTCTCCTCTAGGATCTGATTTTAGACACTTTTCAGGAGGATTTCATGAAATATAGGCACAGAAGCTGGAAGAAGACATGATCACACTCGACTAGTAAGACACAGTGTGAGGAGAATACAGAGGCACAGCAGGTTGAGAAATAGTCACGAAATTCATGAACACGAATATTAAATTTTCCCGTGTCAGTCAGCTCAGCTTTCTAACTGATTTCTACGGGAGGTATATTTCGTGTCTGCAACATGAATTTTTCGGGATCGAGAGCAGAAGACTGTTTTTGATTGTTTTTTGGCAAAGTGAGGAACATGCATGATGATGTCATTGTTAAAACAACAATGAAGATATCACACATCTCTAGTCACAGTGTGGTTTATCAGATACATGCATGTGGACAGTCATGAGTTTGAGAAACGGTCAAGATATTGATTTGTGATTCATGGTCACGAATATTTAGTTTTTTCGTGTCACTCAGCTCAGCTTTCTAACTAATGTATTTCTGTGGTTAGTATATTTCGTGTCTGCAACATCAACTTTTCGGGATCAGGAGCACATTGATTGTTTTTTGCAAAGTGAAAATTGAAGATATCATCGTAGACTATGAATATCACACATCTCTAGTCACAGTGTGATGCATGTGGACAGTCGTGAGTTTGAGAAATAGTCAAGAAATCTCTACTATCTCTACTGATTTGTAATTCATGGACACGAATATTTAATTTTTCCGTGTCAGTCAGCTCAGCTTTCTAACTAATGTATTTCTATGGTTAGTATATTTCGTGTCTGCAACATGAACTTTTCGGGATCAGGAGCACATTGATGATTGTCTTTGGCAAAGTGAGGAACATGCATGATAACCAATCATATCAAACAAAATTGAAGATATCATCGTAGACTATGAATATCACATATCTCTAGTCACAGTGTGATGCATGTGGACAGTCATGAGTTTGAGAAATAGTCACGAAATTGTATCTACTGATTTGTGATTCATGGTCACGAATATTTAGTTTTTCCGTGTCACTCAGCTCAGCTTTCTAACTAATGTATTTCTATGGTTAGTATATTTCGTGTCTGCAACATGAACTTTTCGGGATCAGGAGCACATTGATGATTGTTTTTTGCAAAGTGAAAATTGAAGATATCATCGTAGACTATGAATATCACACATCTCTAGTCACACGTGATGCATGTGGACAGTCATGAGTTTGAAAAATAGTGAAGAAATTGTATCTACTGATTTGTGATTCATGGTCACGAATGTTTTAAGTTTTTTCGTGTCACTCAGCTCAGCTTTCTAACTAATGTATTTCTATGGTTAGTATATTTCGTGCCTGCAACATGAACTTTTCGGAATCGGGAGCACAAGGAACACGCACGATGATGTCAGCTCACACAATAATGAAGACACTGTCATAGTAGACTATTAATACCATTCACACATCTCTAGTCACAGTGTGATTCAGATACATGCATGTGGACCGTCATGAGTTTGAGAAATAGCCACGAAATTGAATCTGTTGATTTTGTCACAGTGAGTAGCAGATGGACCCAAAGAGGCAGACCATCTCAGACAAAGGGGCCAAAACCAAGAACCAACAACTCAAAATAAAATCACTGGCAAAAACTACACAGGACACAACACCACCAACACAGAGACTCAAACAAAGACTGAGCTGAAAACCAAAACCTATATAGATATGATGAGGTGATTACTAACAGGACACAGGTGAGAGAAACAAGACAGGTGAAACACATGAAGCAATCAACTAAAGCAGAGGAAACACAGGAAGTTAAACTAACTAAATACACCAAGTGAGAATACCTTCAAAATAAAACACGAACTACAAACAGGATGTGACAGATTTGTGATTCATGGACACGAATGTTTTATTTTTCCGTGTCACTCAGCTCAGCTTTCTATTTAATATATATCCAGAGTTGAGCAGCGTAGCAGTGTTACTAGTTTAACTACATGTCTCAGTAGCGAGGTCGTAACGTCGCTGTTTTCTACATCAAAAAGCTTTTTAGCAGTGAAGATATTTTACTGGTTAAATAACACAGCAGAGTTACAGTTAGTAACATTTCTAAACCTTAAACACAGCTGAGTTTCTGCAGCAGTAAAATACCTGAATGTGTTTCCTTTGATTGGTGTTTGACGGTCCATGGTCTCCCTGGAAAGGTTAGAGAAACACTGTTGTGAGAATTTATACAATTTTTAGTAAAACTTTGCAATTGGTGGGTAAAAACTTGAGCTTTAATGTTTAATATTTGTGTTTAAGTTGATATTCCTTTTAACTGACTACCACATTTTTAACATTTTCAATGTGTAGAAGACAAAAGGAGTGCAATTATGAAAATGATTTATTTAAACATGAGGAACTCTTTAAATGAACAAACTAAACAATCAGTATATATAATAAAAAATAATAAATGGGGTTGGGTATGGCTCAGTGGGTGGAGCACCCACCCCATGTGTTGAGGCTGCGGTCCTCACTGCAGGCGACCCCGGTTCGAAACCCGCGCCGGGCGGTTCTTTCCTGCATGTCATTCCCCCCTCTCTGCCTCTAGCTTCCTGTCTATCTCCACTTACCTGTACATTAAAGGCATAAAGGCCCAACAAATATACTATAATAATAATAATACACTTTTAAAATAAAAAATAGGGGCGGTGGTGGGAAAAAATATACTTTAAAAAATCCAAAAAATATACTTAAAAATAATAAAATAAAAAATAAGTCCATTAAATGACAGCAGGAAAAAAAAAAAAAAACTATGTCCAACATGCTGCCCAGAGAGCTGCAGAGTCCATGAGGTGGTGGAGTGGACTGGGGGAAAGGGGGAGAGGGATGAGGAAGAGCAGAAGTGGAAACAGTGTTGTGGCTACATATGTTGGTTCTGTTAATTGTACCAAGTGACAATGAAAACTTCTCAACATTAGGCATGACAGTCAGAGGGATATATTTATATATATTTATGCCTAAAAATTGAGTCATAAAGGCCACATTCAAAAGCAGTGTAAGAAGCTCACTGCCTTTGGAGGTGGTCTTTAAGGCTACTGGCCAAAGTACTTAAAAAATGTCATTTCCTCTTGGTGTCAAATGAACTCCATCTTTTAAATATAGCTCTGGACTGTCATGCTTAATGAGAGGGTGCTCAAGCATGGCACCACTGAAACTCTGCACAAATGTAGTCAGAACACTGTTGACGCTTCCCTGGGTTACCAACAGAAGACCTCCACCGACTCCTTGGTGTCAAAGCTGAAAACATGATGGAGGTGCCAGGGTGGTGTTGGTGAAGATGGTTAACATCTTCCTTCATCATGTTGACAAGCTCAACACTCCTCACATCTCCCATGCCCACCACAGTGGATGATGAGGATGTCAGGTGCTGTTCTTCCTCGCAGGGAGTGGGAAAGGAAGGGAAGGAGGCCTTTCCGGTCGAGTCGGTCGCTGGAAGCTGGACTGCGTGTAGTAGCTGTACTGCTAGCCTAGCTGATTAGCCTTAGGCTAGCTCAGTTCGGCGCGGTTAATTCGAGTTGAGTGGGCGGGATCTCGGCCGGCTGACCCGTAGAGTTACCGCCGCTCCTCCATATATGGAAAGTACACGCCCACTAAAATCCAAGATGGCGCAGTCCTAATGCCCATAGTAGAGGCACAAACAGACTCCCCCAAACCAATGGGTGACGTCACGGGTGCTACGTCCATTCTTTTTACAGTCTATGGTGAAATGTTTTAACTGTAAATAAAAGTGCAGTTTCCAGCCTGCGTCAGACGATGCTGAGTTTACTGACTAATTATTAAAAACCAGGAAGTGATGTGTGAACTATCGTCATGGTAACCAGCTCCGCTCTAATATCGCCGCACATTGTCTGCTGTGTTGCGTTAAGTTTTTTTGTTTGTATTTTTTACATGTGATGTTCATGTTGTTGTAATAAAAAAAGGAAACATGAATAAATAAACAATATAATATAGGTATTGAAGTCTAAATATACATAATAAATATTTGTATACTTATGTTTTATTAGTTATAGGAATGTATTATTTCTTAAACTCCCAGTGAAGTTTGTTTTACTCCCTAATGTCAGTAAAAGCATCATCCAGCATCAGTCATGTTGAGTCAGCACTTCTTTTTATCTTGTGGTTGTTTTTTATCTGAATTTCTGTATTTTTTCCTTCTGAATGCTTGTTCCTCCTCCTCTTCCTCCTCCATCTCCATCCATCACTCTCCTCCTCTTCCTCCTCTCTGATAGCGATGACCTTCCAGCAGTGACTCATCTCCACACTGACAGCTCCTCCATGTTTCTCCTCCTCCTTCCTTTACCCCCGTTTCACTGTCACTCCTCATCCCGCCTCAGTGGGCTAACCTCATACTGTCACCTCCTCGCCCTGCTCCATTTGTCTCTCATCGTCTCACCATTCCTCCTCCTCCTCCTCCTCCTCCTTTACAGCGTCAACCTTTGGCCAAGTGGATGTTTTCACCTACTCGCTGCTTTTCCAGCCTGAAATATAATGACACCACGTCAATTTTCATTTTCTGTCCTTTCAAAATAAGAGGTTATGTCTAATTAGGAGCCTAAATATATAAAGTTACAGGTGTTTAAAGGGAAAACTGCTGCCTTGTCATTTCTTTGACTTCCTTTGTACTCATCTGATCCCTAAATACAGTATCTTACACCTGCATACAATACTTATATTTGTCCATAAAATGATGCAGCGGCAGACGTGATGTTTAAGAAGTATATATGAGACGATTAAAGCTACAGATAAATGTGTTTAAAGGGTTAATAGATAGTTAATAAAAGGATTTTATTACTTCACGCTGCAAATATTTCTTTCTTTCGTCACAGCGATTGTGACGTAAACAGCAGAAATACATCGTTAATGTGTAAAAATGGCTGAGAATATAACTTTGTAGACAGAGAGTGTGTAGGGTAGTCGTTACAGTAGTAGTAGTAGTACTTTTTGTTGTAGTATTAGTACTTTTTCTTGAAGTAGTAGTAGTAGAAGTAGTACTTTTTGTTGTAGTATTAGTACTTTTTGTAGTAGTAGTAATACAAGTAGTACTTTTTCTTGAAGTAGTACTGTTTGTAGTAGTAGTTGTTACAGTAGTAGTAGTACTAGTAAAAGTAGTACTGTTTGTAGTAGTAGTGGTAGTTGTAGTTGTAGTAGTATTTTTGTAGTAGAAGCAGTGGTAGTTGTTACAGTAGTAGTAGTAGTAGTAGTAAAAGTAGTACTTTTTGTAGTAGCAGTAGTAGTTGTAACTTTGATAACAAGTTGTGGTGGAAGAAGTAGTATACAGTCATTTTACTACAAGTACTACAGTATAAAAACACTACAAAATAAAATTCATGCATGCAAAATCTTGCAAAAGTGGAAAAAGTAGAAACACTAAACTCAATTTAAAGCTATAAGAAGTGAATGGATATGTCTGTTAGCATGCTAGCTCCCCACTCGGTTTAACCTTAACAGTGTTTTAGGAGCTATTTATTCCTACAACACAAATGATAAGGAACACAATAAAAGATGAGTTAACGCACCTGTAGAGCTGAATGATAAAAAAAAATCCTGTAAATATAAGAATAATACGTCCAGGTGTAGTTGAGCCCAGTCCAGTGTGGAAACCAACAACATACCACACTCTGACCCTGACCCTGACACGAGATTCAAAGAATGCTTCTCCAACCAGCCAATGAACGAAGTGTTCGAGGAGCGCTTGATAAAAAATGTTCTGATATCGCCTCAGTGGGCTAACCTCATACTGTCACCTCCTCGCCCTGCTCCATTTGTCTCTCATCGTCTCACCATCCCTCCTCCTCCTCCTCCTCCTCCTCCTTCTTCTTTACAGCGTCAACCTTTGGCCAAGTGGATGTTTTCACCTACTCGCTGCTTTTCCAGCCTGAAATATAATGACACCATATCAATTTTCATTTTCTGTCCTTTCAAAATAAGAGGTTATGTCTAATTAGGAGCCTAAATATATAAAGTTACAGGTGTTTAAAGGGAAAACTGCTGCCTTGTCATTTCTTTGACTTCCTTTGTACTCATCTGATCCCTAAATACAGTATCTTACACCTGCATACAATACTTATATTTGTCCATAAAATGATGCAGCGGCAGACGTGATGTTTAAGAAGTATATATGAGACGATTAAAGCTACAGATAAATGTATTTAAAGGGTTAATAGATAGTTAATAAAAGGATTTTATTACTTCACGCTGCAAATATTTCTTTCTTTCGTCACAGCGATTGTGACGTAAACAGCAGAAATACATCGTTAACGTGTAAAAATGGCTGAGAATATAACTTTGTAGACAGAGAGTGTGTAGGGTAGTTGTTACAGTAGTAGTAGTAGTGGTACTTTTTGTTGTAGTAGTAGTAGAAGTAGTACTTTTTGTTGTAGTATTAGTACTTTTTTTAGTAGTAATACAAGTAGTACTTTTTCTTGAAGTAGTAGTAGTAGAAGTAGTACTGTTTGTAGTAGTAGTTGTTACAGTAGTAGTACTAGTAGAAGTAGTACTGTTTGTAGTAGTAGTTGTTACAGTAGTAGTACTAGTAAAAGTAGTACTGTTTGTAGTAGTAGTGGTAATTGTAGTAGTATTTTTGTAGTAGTAAAAGTAGTACTTTTTGTAGTAGTAGTAGTAGTTGTTGTAACTTTGATAACAAGTTGTGGTGGAAGAAGTAGTATACAGTCATTTAACTACAGTACAGTTTAACAAAAGTACTACAGTATAAAAACACTACAAAATAAAATTCATGCGTGCAAAATCTTGCAAAAGTGGAAAAAGTAGAAACACGAAACTCAATTTAAAGCTATAAGAAGTGAATGGATATGTCTGTTAGCATGCTAGCTCCCCACTCGGTTTAACCTTAACAGTGTTTTAGGAGCTATTTATTCCTACAACACAAATGATAAGGAACACAATAAAAGATCAGTTAACGCACCTGTAGAGCTGAATGATAAAAAAAAATCCTGTAAATATAAGAATAATATGTCCAGGTGTAGTTGAGCCCAGTCCAGTGTCTTTCGTTCTTCCCCTCCTCCCCTCTTTCTTTGCTCCCTCCTCCTTCCATACTTCTTTACTTCCTTCCTTCCTTTTTGTGGGTTGTTTCCAGCTGTTCTTGTACGTTGAATGATAAAAAAAAATCCTGTAAATATAAGTATAATACGTCCAGGTGTAGTTGAGCCCAGTCCAGTGTGGAAACCAACAACATACCACACTCTGACCCTGACCCTGACACGAGATTCAAAGAATGCTTCTCCAACCAGCCAATGAGCGAAGTGTTCGAGGAGCGCTTGATAAAAAATGTTCTGATATCGCCGCTCGGGCGGGAACTGAGCCTCACAACGTATACAGCGAACGTTTCAGTGGGGCTACTCCACCTGCTCTGATCCAACAATGAAACGCACCTTGAGACTGAACGTAAACAGACGGAGGCTGTTTGGAAATTCATCTCAACCAGCAGGGGGCGCGCTAAAGGTTTTATAGTCCTATTAATACATTCATGAGAGCGGGAGGAGGCTTAATAAAAATAATACAATCATGTTCAGTGTGTAAAGCTAGTGATAGTCTGTGCAGTAAAATCTGCGTTAGATGTTCGAATACATTTGAACAAATTACGAAAGACATTTGGTATTCTCGGAACTTTATTTTGGACAGAAGTGACTGACTTCTTTCAAAGTCAGCGTCTATTTGCAGATTTGCTGCTTCTTACAAACATTAACAGAGGATGATAAACAGCAGACCCTTAGCCGACATCTTGGCACATTACTTCACTACTTCCTGTTTTTTACTATCAAAATAAAAGCATTTAAAGCTTTCAAAAGAAATTAAATCTCTGGTTAAACACAACAATAACCAGTTCTTGTTTCTTATGTCATGTAGCAACATTTCTAACTGTAAATACTGGAAAACAGAACAAGTGAACCATGCTGCTGCCTGTAGTGCATGCAGGCGATCTGAAGCACGTATGGGTTCAGACAGGAAGCCTCAAATCCTGCGTGCTGCATCAGGCTCTGCACATCTGCACATCTGTATATCTGCATATCTGCACATCTGGGTGTGAGATTCTCCACTAAGGCCTGGTATGCATCGTCCTCCCTGCAGCACACACTCTTCTCATCTTTCTACCACCTACGTATAAGTTCACGCCGGTCTCTCACTAATACACCTGCTCTGTTCTCCTCTGGTTCTCAATCTCTCACCTCTGACTAGTTATTCTCCTCCTGGTCTCTCCCTGATTCTCTTTCTGAGACCGAGAGACAGACAGAAAGAGAATCAGGTCATCGTCGTCTGATTCATAGTCAATGGGGATTTTGGCAGTCTGTCCCTCTGTCCTTAGTCAGAAGCTCCAGTATTTCTGACATGGTGAAAATTTGATTTTGTCCGAAACAAACAATGTTTTTGAAGTAAAAAAACATCGCTCTCGTTGCTATCAATCCTTTCTACTCTACTCTCTGCAGTGCTGAGTTCCACCATACTGTCACATGTAAACCATCAACAGGTTTATTGGGTTCATTTCATAGACTGTATAAAAGAAATGGACGTAACATCCGTGACGTCACCCATTGGTTTGTGGACTGCTGCTCGGAAGCCAATAGTTTCTAATCTAGGCAGCGCCAACTTGAAAATTTCAGGTGCATGCTGGGAAAAATAAAAACACAGATTCTACTTATATGGGCATGAGACGGAGTCATGGACGGAAGTATGGGCGGTGCCAACGGCGGAGCGGGGAGGCTGCGATTGGTTGCGAGGGCTGGATCTCAAGGACATTGGTCAATCAACCTGTCAATCAGGACGTAGCCACGCCCTAATGCATACCCTGCTTTATCGTCAAATATAAAATCAGGGAGGCCAAAATGTCCCAAATGAACATCATACTGCATTGAAGAAGGCTTTAAACTAGCGATTGAGACCATAAACACATTTTGAAAACGTTTACTGAGGTTAGAAATCAAGTGAGAAGTTGGTGAATTCTCCATTGACTTGTATAGAGACGGTCGCCCCCTGGTGGCCTTTTGATAGAATGCAGTTCTAAGTTACTTCCTCATTGGCTTCTTTTCAGAGGACCAGAACTCCCCGCCTGGTTCATTCAACAGTCTGTAATGATTTGGTACCATGAATGCATCATCTGAGCTACCAAAGTGATCCTCTGTCATGTTTGGTGTCTTTCATTCTTTATTCAGCCTTTACAAAGCAGTAACCGTAGTCAGAAGCTCTACTATTTCTGACATGGTGAAAATTTGATGTTTGATGTTTTTGAAGTTAAAAAAAAGTCACTCTCTTGCTATCAATCATTTCTACTCTGTGCAGTGCTGAGCTCCACTATACTGATTATTGGGTCCATTTAACAGTCTGTAATGATTTGGTACCCTGAACGCATCATCTGTGGTACCAAAGTGTCATTTTTGGTGTCTTTCATCTTTTCATCCTTTATTCAGCCTCTTACCTGGAAGACTAAAACTAAACCTAGTCAATAATCAAACAGCTTGACATCAGAGCTCGTGTGTTCATGTGTCTTTAACCTTTGTGTCGTCCTCCCGGGTCAAATTGACCCCGTCTGTTCCTTCCCTCCTTCCTTCTTCCCTCCTCCCTTACTACCTTCCTTTCTCCATCCCTCCCTCCTTCCTTCTTCCCTCCTCCCTTTCTCCCTTCCTCTCTCCCTCCTTCTCTTTCTTTCCTTCCTCCATCCCCCCCTTTCCTTCCTTCCTTCCTTCTCCCTTCCTTTCTCCCTCGCTCCCTCCCTCCTTCCTTCCTTCCTTCCTTCTTTCCTCCCTCCCTCCCTCCTCCCTTCCTTCCTCCCTTCTTTCCTTCCTCCCTCCTTTCTTCCTTGACTTGAGGACAACAGGAGGGTTAAAGTGAATCAAATGACAGCAGAGCAGGAAACCGGTGTAACCCAAAAGATTTAAAAGACGAGAGAAAGCAGGATGAAAAAAAAAGAGGTGAGCTGGTGTGACAGTTAGAGGAACATGACCTACTTCCACCTCTTATCTGCAGGCTAACGAGATAGTGTCACCTCCTCACCCGTCCTCACCTGTCCTCTCCTGTCCTCACGCTGCTTCCTTTTCTCCCCTCTTCCCAGCAAGCTAATTAGAGGTCAGCGCTCTTCTTCCATCTCTTCCTCCTCTCCTCTCCTCTCCTCTCTCTCTCCTCTCCTCTCTATCTCCCCTCTCCTCTCTCCTCTCTCTCTCCTCTCCTCTCCTCTCTCTCTCCTCTCTCCTCTCTCTCTCCTCTCTCTCTCTCCTCTCCCCTCTCCTCTCTCCTCTCTCTCTCCTCTCCTCTCCTCTCTCCTCTCTCTCTCCTCTCCTCTCCTCTCCTCTCTCTCTCCTCTCCTCTCCTCTCCTCTCCTCTCTCTCTTCTCTCTCTCTCCTCCTGGCTGCAGGATAAAGTGGATGTTGTCGCCTCGTGTCCTCTGCCGCTGTCACCGAACAGAGAAATCACAGGGGTGCGATGCGTTTAAGGACGACACTGTAAAGCTTTTACAGCGCTGTGTGTTTGCAGTTTTATTTTCTGTCCAAACCAAAAAACATGAAAATAAAATCTGTTTTTTTATGTATCTCCTGTCAGTGAGAGGAATCCAACAATCACCCTTCATACTTCATCTAAAATAACATGTTTAATTACACATATTAAGAAAATGACATGCTGATAATCAGGATACTGTGGCTAAATATTTACCTTACAAGGCCTCAATTTAAACTACAATCAAGACATGTTTCACTTATTTCCTAAAAGCAGCTTCTGGTGTTACATAAACATCTTTAAACTAGTGTTAAAATGTACATTTAGGCTAGCTTTACACGACAACGATCTGAACACAATCCGCAAAAGTGGCGTTGCGTTCCCACTTTTTATTTCGCGTTTAGACGAGCGTCTTTGGGTGGAAATCTGCACACGGTGACTCAAAACTGTGTGAAATTTGATGTAGTATGCATGCCAGGTGGCTAGGTGGTACTGTGAAGCACTGCCATACAACAACACCAAGAGCAGCTCAGAGCACACTTTTGCGTTTTCAACCCTTTAGACGGGAACGCGACGGTGGAGCGTCTTTAAGATTTCCACTCTGGAGGGTGGGTTCATTTTTTTGCGTTTTTAAGCCCCAAAAACGCCGAAGAATGATAGATATTAAATATTTTATCACCAACAGTGTATTTAACCTTCCTGTCATCCTCCCGGGTCAAATTGACCCCATCTCTCTTTTGACTGTCCTTCCTTCCTTCCTTTTTGTGGGTTGTTTCCAGCTGTTCTTGTACGTTGTCGTCTGCCCAAATTTCTATTAAACACTCCACCTCTGCCCTTTTCCTGCCATATCTGTTGCTATGCTGGTTTGTTGCTATGGCGACAGTCGAATAATTGACATTACATTCGACTTTCTGTGCCCGAGCTCAACTGAACCATCACGGATCGCCTAGTGTGAGTGTGAGTCATTAATTGTCCTCATGTCCAACAAACCCTCCAATAAACCGGCTAATTTAAGCTTCTGTGTTCACACTGAGCTTTTCCACAGCTGCTGGAGAACCGGAGTGAAAGGTCGACGCTGTGAAGAAGGAATTCCCCGTGGACGTCGTGCTCACCTCCCTATAACCTGCCGTGACCTCTCACCTCTGTCCCCTCGCCTCTCGCCTCCTGCATCGACCGCTGCAGTCAAACATGAACCTCTGGGACTCGTCTGCAGCCTCTCACACCTCACGTTATCAGTCCTTAATGTCCGTCATCAGCTCCTCATCACTACTCTCCTCTCCGTCTCTCTGTTTGGGTTTATGACTGTAATCAACACAGCGGTCATGTGACATTTACTCTGATTTACTACAGACAGACACCTTCAGTTATAAAAAGCTCTGTCATCAGATACATGTAGTACACAGTTTAACCACCAGGGGGCTTTTTATTTCAACGCTGTCAATTAGTGAGACACGATTTAGAGAGCTGGATATTTTACCTTTTTGCAGTATTTTTGTCTTTCTTTGCAGTACTTTTGTATTTGTTTGCAGTATTGTTGTCCTTTTTGCAGTATTTTTGACTGTATTTGCAGTATTTTTGTCCTATGCAGTATTTTTGATCTTTCTTTGCAGTATTTTTTATCTCTTTGCAGTATTTCTCTTTCTTTGCAGTATTTTTGTCTGTCTTAACAGTATTTATATCTTTCTTTGCAGCATTTTTGTCTTTCTTTGCAGTATTCTTATTTTTTCTTTGCAGTATTTTCGTCCTTCTATGCAGTATTTTTCTGTCTTTGCAGTATTTTCGTCCTTCTATGCAGTATTTTTGTCTTTCTTTGCAGTATTTATATCTTTCTTTGCAGTATTTTTATCTTTCTTTGCAATACTTTTGTATTTGTTTGCAGTATTGTAGTCCTTTTTGCAGTATTTTTGTCTACCTTTGCAAAATGTTAGACAAAGTATCTTGAACTTTTTAAAGGCATAAAACTAAATAAATGAAAATAAAAGCAGATTTAGTGTTCTCCACCAGAATAAACTACCATGCAGTGTTAAGAAACAACATTTAGACATCATATAAGCACTTAACATTAAATATAAATATAATTTAACTGTGAAATTAATTGTTTTTTAGTGATTTTTTATCTTAAATGTTCATAAAAGCATGAGTTTAGTGTCTGATAAAACATGTAGAGTTTAAGACCTCAGCTCTTCTATAATCGTGATGATGAGACGAACTTTTAGTTGATTAATTTCCTGTCAATCAACTAATTGATTAATCATGGCAACCCCCCCCCCCCCCCCCCCCCCCCCGGTCCTGAGCCGAGACCCACACGGCGCTAACCAGATAAATGCTGATGTCAGCCGTGATGGATGGGGAGCCTCGCCGCCTTACCCAGCATGCACCAGCGCAGCGCCGGACTGCGGTCCCATTAATTATCATTCACAGTGGAGGCCTAAAGGGGAGAGATCCGTCTCCGTCTGTCGTCATTTTGAGGAGAGATCTCTTCTTTTTCTTTTCTTTTTTTTCCAGTGGAGCCTCTCAGCAGCTTAATGGCTCCTCTCTGCGTCACTGGATGAGTCAGACACTCAGCTGCTTCATCTCATCCTGATGCTGCTGATATTTCAATATAATTATAGGAGTAGTTTTAGTACAACTTTTAAAAATGTCTTACAGAAGGATGCTGTGTTTCTATATTTGTATTCAGGAGATTTTAAAGGGTTTTCTTCTCTAGCTGTTAAACTGATAAACTGGCAGAAAGTGAAGCAGGATTAAAGTTGATTATGATTAACATGAATTAACATTATTATAAAGATGGACGTACTGAGGTGTGACGTCACTTATTGTTTCACTGGATCCAGTTTGAAGCTCAGAGCTGCAGCTTTTATTTATATGTGTAATAATTCATATGTTTACAGACCTCCATACTTACTGTTTTCACTAGGAGCACTGGTGCCCCTTACTGGAAATTTGAGCAGCATGAGCTACAGTATATTACTGGGAACACCCTGTTTAGCTACTCTGACAGGTTAGCTATCGTAATCAAGTTGCTCTAATAGGCAGAAATCAAAGCTACTAAAAGTCTCCATTGCTGAGTATGCAACATGCTATAGTCTGGTAATGTCATGTGTCTGTGTGATTGGTTTTTTATGCACTAAACACTGGACGTCTTCATACTTTCTACATACAAGTTTCAACATTAATACTGTTGGTTGTTATGTAACCAGATATTTGTGGCATGTATGCAGAGAGAACCTGGAAAATGACGGGCCAACTTGGAAAATACATGCAAAATGAGAGAAAAAGTGAAATGTCCTGGAAAATTATGTCTTTTTAGGGAATGCAAACGTTTGAGGGGGTTTGTGTATAGTCTGTTCTTACACTGCCTTCAATGGGCAACATTAATGCACAGCGCTTCTCTGCTTCTATCTACTTTAAAACCTCTTAATGTTGAAACCAGAATGATGCATTTGACTTAAAAATGTCTCTCAAAATCAGTCAGAAACACAGATTCTGTCTGGAGTTCACTGAACTGAACAGAGACTGAACCCACAATGCAGATCTGCAGCCAAAGACAGTTTATTTGGACAGAAAGAAACAAAAATGCAGCTGGTGACGACAGGGCCGGGGCGAGGCAAGGCTGAGGGCAAGAGGAAGGAAACACAAAACAGGTAAGTCCAAAGCAAAAGTGTCATCCAAAAATCCAAGTCTACTTAATACGAGGGCTAAGAGCCAAGAGCGTTACCACAGTGGATGAGACAATGAACTGGCGATGAGTGGAGGAAGAGACCGGCTTATAAATGCTGTAGATGTGAAGAGCAGGAAACCAGGTTGATGAGAATCAGGTGTGCAGAGGAGGGTGGATGCAGTGGGTACCAGAAGGCCTCGCCCAGCCCTGGGGGAAAGATAACATGGACACAGAAAGAGGGAGCAGTGGCGAACTGGATCCTGACAGATTAGTGTGTGATGTGATCAGTTGTCTGTCTGGAAAAATCCTTGAAAATGATAAAATGACCATCTAGCAGCTATCGGAGGTTTTTCACTTTAAGGTTTTTCACACATTGACTTCAGCCTCAAGCCGTCGTAGTTACCGTTTAGATTAAATACTGCTCCACCATCTAGGAGTCCTTACTTCCCTCCATACAACCAATTAAATCAAGTATAAAGTGATAACATGGCGCTCTAATCAGAAGCAGATATGAACGGTCACACTAAGCCTGATTGCATCCTGTTCCTCGTATCTGCAGCTTTGACTTTGTAACGTCACATAAATGAAACCAAAGCAGATAAGATGGAGCAGACTCTTCATGTCGGAGCTACACAGACGTTGTTCTCGTGTGTGTAGCGGCTGGAGGACGGAGCCATGTCTCACTGAAGCACATAATGCTGCTCTGATTTCAGATTGTCCATTTCACTTCACCGGGAGGTCTCACATTTTCTCCCCCTGATGATGGAAGAGAAGAAGAAAACAGTCTGTACTTTTCTGCTCCTCCACTCTCAGGCTGTACTTTGCCCTCCATCCTCAGCAGCTCTTCAGGGATTCTGCTTCGACCCCATCAGGTAGTTAAGGCCTCGCTCTGGGTTAGTAATGTAGGTTTGGAGAGCGCAGAGGCAAACAACCCCCCCCCCCCCACCGCCGCCACCCCCCCCCCTCCCTATACACACACACTGCCTTTGGCTTGGTTTGAAGTAAAGAGAAATATAATGTTCATATTTAACTGTAATACTGCATACTACATCACTATAATACTGCAGTACTTTTACTGTAATACTGCATACTACATCACTCATAATACTGCAGTACTTTTACTGTAATACTGCATACTACATCACTATAATACTGCAGTACTTTTACTGTAATACTGCATACTACATCACTATAATACTGCAGTACTTTTACTGTAATACTGCATACTACATCACTATAATACTGCAGTACTTTTACTGTAATACTGCATACTACATCACTATAATACTGCAGTACTTTTACTGTAATACTGCATACTACATCACTATAATACTGCAGTACTTTTACTGTAATACTGCATACTACATCACTATAATACTGCAGTACTTTTACTGTAATACTGCATACTACATCACTATAATACTGCAGTACTTTTACTGTAATACTGCATACTACATCACTATAATACTGCAGTACTTTTACTGTAATACTGCATACTACATCACTATAATACTGCAGTACTTTTACTGTAATACTACATACTACATCACTATAATACTGCAGTACTTTTACTGTAATACTGCATACTACATCACTATAATACTGCAGTACTTTTACTGTAATACTGCATACTACATCACTATAATACTGCAGTACTTTTACTGTAATACTGCATACTACATCACTATAATACTGCAGTACTTTTACTGTAATACTGCATACTACATCACTATAATACTGCTCTGCTTGTATCATTGACGGCAGCATCAGAGCTTTTAATGGTTATTTATCAGGTTTTTATGACTTCTTTTGGAGCTCTGTATAAATCAGACACTGAGCATCACCATTTTTAACATTCACAGTCACTCTGCTTTGGACGCTCCTTGTCGTGTCTTTCTCTATTTTTTTTTTTCTTTCATTGCCTTGTCAAGTATGTGGAGGTCGTAAATGTCACATAAACAGTGAAAATGTCGTCTAATCTCCATGAAAACAGCTTCAGAAATGCATCAATCACAGCGAACTCCACCCGCTGCATCTCTACCCTCCGCGCTCCGAGCAGCAGATGTTTGGTCGTCTTTGATACAAACAACCATAAATGATCATTAGGTCGTTTGTCACGCCGTGTTTCCAAAGATGCTGAATCCCAGCAGGGGTAGACTCTCAGCGCCCCAGACACGCAGGAGGGGAATCTGCCCTCCACAGTTACCCAGGCGATTAACCACACAATCACCTCCAAATCACACACAGCGGGCGCTCCGTCCCCCCGTCCTCATAATGAAGCTCCGTCGCCCCCTGCTGCTCCGACACTGATTAAACCAACACGTCCAATAATTAAACAACAAAGATCGATTAAAAGGAACCGCAGGACTGTTTCTAATATGTCTCCAAAACTGTCGCATGCCACTGTTAACGCTGGCAAGATGAGCAATTAGAAAAATATGTTTAAACTAGTTATAAAAGCAGCATCAGGTTTGTTAAAATGTACATGCACCATTAAATTAAATATTTTATCACCTACAGTGTTTTTAACCTACCTGTCGTCCTCCCGGGTCAAATTGACCCCATCTCTCTTTTGACTGTTCCTTCTTTCTTTCCTTCCTTCCTTTTTCTTTAATTTTTCCTTGGTTCTTCCCCTTCCTTCCCTCTTTCTTTGTTCCCTCCTCCTTCCATACTTCTTTCCTTACTTACTTACTTACTTACTTACTTACTTCCTTCCTTCCTTCCTTCCTTCCTTCCTTCCTCCCTTCTTTCCTTCCTCCTGTCCTTTCCTGACCTGAGGACAACAGGTCCTAAGCACGTTGAATTATTTGGTACAAAGTTTTTATGGTTACACCACTTAGACATTTTTGCCATAATCCTCTAATATATTCTCCTTCCTTCCTTCCTTCCTTCCTTCATTCATTCCTTTCTTCTTTCCTACCTTCCTTTCTTTCTCCTTTCCTTCCTTCCTTCCTTCCTTCTGTCATTCCTCCTTTCCTTCCTTCTGTCCTCCCTTCCTTCCAAAGTTTTTATGGTTACACCACTTAGACATTTTTACCATAATCCTCTAATATATTCTCTCTAAATGGATTAAAAGCAGAAATTTGATGCTGGGTCCACAAAAAAAGAATGTGTGAAGATATTCATACATTTATTTTCACATTTTAACCCTTTAAATTTAAACTAGGGTTGTTAAACAATTAAATTTTCTTAAATCGAGATTAATCGCATAATTTCCATAGTTAATCACGATTAATCACGTTTTGAATAGCATGTTTAAAATCCTGTTATTTTCCATTTGAAGGCAGTTTTAAGCCCATAATGTAAAGCATTTCTTACCAGAGTGTCTTAACTGGGAATCAATCACGGCTCTGCTGCGACTCCCACACTCCAAAATGGTCCTTTGGTGGAGCTGAGGCTGGCTTGGCTGCACCTGGGTGTTTAGCGTGGAGGTGCTAACTCAAACTCCACGTACTCCGGTGGTAGTTAAACTCCGTTTGACACAGGTTGCATTTTACTTTTGACTTGTCAACTGAAGCGTCTGGAAGTGTTTTAAAGTTAAACTCTACGGGGGAGTAGAAGGGACAAAAAGGCTTGCAACATTAAAATGCAATTTAAAAAAAACACGTTATGGACCCTAATGCTGGCAGCCCTAATTTAAACTAAACCACCTGGACACCAGAATTGGATAGTGTTGTGTGGCTGTCTTATAGATGCTAAGGCTTAAATGTAGCTGCAGTAAACCAGAGATCAATAAAGTATCTATCTTTCTATCTATTAGTCCCATGGTGGAACATTTTTAGTGTTACAACAACAAAAAAACGAAATATATTATATTACATTGACGCCATCTGAGCAGCTAATAATTACTTCTAATCATTTTCCAATAAGGATGTTTATACTCTACTGTTGTTTTTCTGTTGAGGACGGGCTGATTTAAAACCCTCATTCACTCTCGTTAATTACTTCAAGCCTTCTCCTCGGATCCATGAAAGCCAATAAACACCACAGGAAGTCAAAGTGCTCGAAATCCTGGAAGAGAAGGCGACATAAATCAGAGCCTCAGTCTCCCAATAACGAGCCACAACAGCTGCTTTACACAAATCAGCCAAAGCTTCAATTACATCATCTGCTGCTGAAAAGAGAGAAAAAGAGACGATGATACTTGTGTTTTTTATGAGCGTAGAGATCCAATTCATGGCTCAGCAACACTGTCGGGTCGATGTTTGGTTTGTTTTTGGGGGTTTGGATCTGTTTAAATCAGCAGGTCGACAAGTGGAAACACCTGTTTGAAAAGAAACACTTCACAGGAAACTGGTTACTCATCTTTTAATTATTAAATGAAAGCTACATCAGTAATGAGTGCAGAGTATGGAAGAGTGAAATGTGTGATTAGTGCAAACAAAACAAAAACTCTAACCCATCTGGTAAAAAGAGACGAGAGAGATTTATCTAAATATGCTGAGGCCTAAACTACGCAGGTGCAGGTGGTTTCCTAACGTCCTCTCCAAAGTCCCGCCAAAGTAAAAGGGAGAAAAAGGGATATCATACTACATCCTTCCTTGGCTTGCTGGCTCAATCCGGCCCACTTTCCTTCCTGTGTTCTTTTCCTTCCTTCCATCTGTCCTTCCTACCTTCCTTTTTTCCTTTCTTCATTCCTTCCTTCCTTTCTCTCCTTCTGTCCTTCCTCCCTACCTTCCTTCTCTTCTTCCGTCCTCCCTTCCTCCCTTCTTTCCTTCCTTCCGTCTGTCTGTCCGTCCTTCACTGTCTGTCTTTCCTACCTTTCTTCCCTCCTTCCTTTTTTCCTTTCTTCATTCCTTCCTTCCTTTCTTCATTCCTTCCTTCCTTTCTTCCTTCTGTCCTTCCTTACATCTGTCCTTCCTCCCTTTCTTTCTTCCTTCCTTCCTTCCTTCCGTCTGTCTGTCCGTCCTTCACTGTCTGTCTTTCCTACCTTTCTTCCCTCCGTCTTCCCTTCCTTCCTTCCCTTCTTCCTTCCTTCCTTTTAATAATCCGGCCCACATGAGATCAAATTGGTCTGTATGTGGCCCTTGAATGAAAATGAGTTTGACACCTCTGCACTAACCCATCTGGTAAAGAGAGAAGAGGTACGCAGGTGCAGGTGGTTTCCTAACGTCCTCTCGAGTCCCGCCAAAGTAAAAGGGAGACATTCGGGTCTTCTCTCACTGTGAGTGGTCTGTAGTCCGTCCTTCGATGGCTTGCTGCTCACAATGTGATCAGAACGTCATGATTTAATGGAGATTTATGAAAGTTAAATTAATTTCATGGAGCAGCGGCCTGTGGCTTCTTCTTTTTTTTCTAAAGTTGATGATGAAAGAGCACAGAGCAGAAAAGTGGATAAAACTCCCTCAAAGTTTCAGATTTTTTTTTTGTAGATTAACTTTCATTTTAATGACATTTGATTTATCATGCAGCACAACCAGAAGGCTGATTGCTTGTATGTTCAAACTTAGACAGAAACACATTAATTAACAGAATAAATGTCAGATGTTGACGTACTAGTTTGGTGATTAGCGTCAGGTCCGTCTCCCTCGGTAACCGTCACAGCAGACAGCAGCTTTTTGTCCATGTGAAGCCGCCGTAGCTCAACTCTGCTCCACATATTTCACACCTGACAACATTATCCTTTACTTTCTGGAAGCTTTTAAACCACGCTGGACTTTAGTGTGTCTTCGTCTGCATCATGTTCCCTCCAGTCAGCTAGCTAGCAGGCTAACTTACTACCAGTCAGCTAGCTAGCAGGCTAACTTACTACCAGTCAGCTAGCTAGCAGGCTAACTTACTACCAGTCAGCCGGCTAGCAGGCTAACTTACTACCAGTCAGCTGGCTAGCAGGCTAACTTACTACCAGTCAGCTAGCTAGCAGGCTAACTTACTACCAGTCAGCTAGCTAGCAGGCTAACTTACTACCGAGTCAAAGTAGCCGAAGGCAGCAGGAAAAAAATCACTCCCTGCAAACGGTTATTCGGCTTTAATGGCATCCGTAGTGCTAGAGCTAGATTCATTGCTGTAATTATTTGGCAGTTATTAAAAAAAGGGCAGTTTAACTACTTCTTCTTTTCACATCTCAAATAAAAACAGACTGTTCTCTTAAATAAATCTTAATTTCACCTTTTTTTAATAACATTTCCTCTGACCCATGACCGACTGCAGTAATAAACACTGAATCAGGCTGTTTTCTCTAAATTACTGGAACCTTGTTTGGTGGAGAGGATAAACATCAACCAGCAAATAATAATAATAATAATAAATGTGTCTTTTAAGAGATTAAAAAGCAGCAAATAAACCCTGAAAGCTCTGAGTGGTTTCTGAGAAAGTGAGAGGTTTCTTCATCAGGACGTGATTACGCACATTTTACAGTAATGACACACTGCTGGAGAGCTAATCTACAACTAGTTAGTTTATTATACATTCAGCAGCAAATATTATAATTCATCTCTGAGATCAAAATATGTAAAAGAAACAGAACTCATGAATTTGACTTCTTCTCTTTAACTGTGCTTTTTCGTATATGACTTGTATTGATGCTTGAAAACAGTGATGAGTCTCCACCTCTCAAAATAGAGAGAGAGAGACAGAGAGGGAGAGAGAGAGACAGAGAGAGAGAGATAGAAAGAGAGAGAGATAGAAAGAGAGAGAGAGACAGAGTGAGAGAGACAGAGAGAGAGAGTGAGAGAGAGAGAGAGAGAGAGAGAGACAGAGAGAGAGAGGGAGAGAGACAGAGAGAGACACAGAGACAGAGAGAGACACAGAGAGGGACAGAGAGAGAGAGAGACAGAGAGAGAGAGAGAGAGAGAGAGAGATCTCTGAGACCAAAATATGTAAAAGAAACAGAACTCATGAATTTGACTTCTTCTCTTTAACTGTGCTTTTTCGTATATGACTTGTATTGATGCTTGAAAACAGTGATGAGTCTCCACCTCTCAAAATAGAGAGAGAGAGACAGAGAGGGAGAGAGAGAGACAGAGAGAGAGAGATAGAAAGAGAGAGAGATAGAAAGAGAGAGAGAGACAGAGTGAGAGAGACAGAGAGAGAGAGTGAGAGAGAGAGAGAGAGAGAGAGAGACAGAGAGAGAGAGGGAGAGAGACAGAGAGAGACACAGAGACAGAGAGAGACACAGAGAGGGACAGAGAGAGAGAGAGACAGAGAGAGAGAGAGAGAGAGAGAGAGATCTCTGAGACCAAAATATGTAAAAGAAACAGAACTCATGAATTTGACTTCCTTTTTAACTGTGCTTTTTCGTATATGACTTCTATTGATGCTTGAACACATCAATGTGAGTCCCCACCTCTCAAAATATAATAAAAGTTGGACCACTGATGTAGTTTTTATATTAAAAGTTACAGTTTGAAGTTTACTAGTTAGCAGCTCCAATCAGCCCAACTTTAAAACACCTGCAGAGACACAAAGACAAACGATCCCTCCTGCTTTCATCAGACTCAGACCGCGTCTCAGACATCATCTGATATATTTTTTGGGGCGGCTTCGGACATAAAGCCGAGCCCCTGCAGGCGTCTCCGTCCGTCAGATCTGCAGATTAGGATGCAGGACGTCGGCCCGTCTGGACTCGTGTGTGTGATAAAAGGTCTTGTTTCAACATTCGGGCTGTCAGCGGAGAGTAGGGAGAGAGAGAGAGGGAGGGGGAGGGGGCGAGTGACAAACAAGGAAAAGAGCCGGTGATCAATAATCTACAGGGGGAGAGAGAGAGAGAGAGAGGGAGGGAGGGAGAGAGAGCCAGAAAGAGAGAGAGAGACTGAGACTAAGAGAGAGAGAGAGAGAGGGAGAGAGAGCCAGAAAGAGAGAGAGAGAGCGAGTTAGAGACAGAGAGAGAGAGAGAGGGAGAGAGAGCCAGAAAGAGAGAGAGAGAGCGAGTTAGAGACAGAGAGAGAGAGAGAGAGAGGGAGAGAGAGAGCCAGAAAGAGAGAGAGAGAGCGAGAGAGAGAGAGAGAGAGAGAGGGGGGAGAGAGAGAGAGAGAGAGAGAGAGAGAGAGAGAGAGAGAGAGAGAGAGAGAGAGAGAGAGAGGGGGAGAGAGAGAGAGAGAGAGAGAGAGAGAGAGAGAGAGAGAGAGAGAGAGAGAGAGATTCAACTCAACTCAACATATTCAGACAAGAAACATTAAACTTTCATGTGTGAGTCTCAGACGGGAGGTGAAATATCAGCACCTGCATGGATGTGTGTGAGCCTCAAACACAAACACACACACACACACACACACACACACACACACACACACACACACACACACACACACACACACCTGTATTTCTATATCTTTGTAAGGACTCATTTATATTCCTCTGCTGATGCTCGTATCACATTAAATCTGGTTCTGAAGGGAAAGAACTGACCTCTGTGGATTCTAAGTGTTACATTTGTTTGACAGGAATGTATTTAAAGAGACATCTGAAGACATTGGTGATGAGCAGTTGTCACCATTTGACATTTTATAGACCACAGGAGTCATCGGTTCATTAAACAATATGACAGATTCATCAATATTTAAAATAATTGCCCTGAAGATGTCAAATTAAAAGTATAAAATCATTGGCAGTAAAGTAAAGTCATTTTGTAACTTTCCACAAAATTTTATTAAAGATTTTACCTCATTATGATAGAAAAAGACAGCTAACGAGCCAAATATCTGCAGAAACAGAGCTAAAACATTAAAAAAACATGACTCGTAATGAATGATAATGTCGCTCCATAACTGCTGGATCCACAGACTGTATAAAAGAAACAGACGTAACATCCGTGACGTCACCCATTGGTTTGTGGACTGCTGCTCGGAAGCCAATAGTTTCTAATCTAGGCAGCGCCATCTTGAAAATTTCAGGTGCATGCTGGGAAAAATAAAAACACGGATTCTACTTATATGGGCATGAGGCGGGGCCATGGGCGGAGCGGGGAGGTTGCTATGGTTACGAGGGCTGGATCTGGAGGACATGAGTCAATCAATATGTCAATCAGGATGTAGCCACGCCCTAATGCATACCCTGCTTTATCGTCACATATAAAATCAGGGAGGCCAAAATGTCCCAAATGAACATCATACTGCATTGAAGAAGGCTTTAAACTAGCGATTGAGACCATAAACACATTTTGAAAACGTTTACTGAGGTTAGAAATCAAGTGAGAAGTTGGTGAATTCTCCATTGACTTGTATAGAGACGGTCGCCCCCTGGTGGCCTTTTGATAGAATGCAGCTCTAAGTTACTTCCTGGTTGGCCTCATTTCAGAGGACCAGAACTCCCCGCCTGGCTGGATGTGGAAAATAAGCAACAGCTTTCACTCTTTATATGACGTGACTCTGTATGATCTCTCACTTAACAGTCTGTACTCTGTTTGGACTGTTTAACCTCTGTATGAACTCTCATTCATCAGGACTGAAGAAGTACAGAAATGTCTGTATTCTCACAGATCTTCATTCTTGTATAAAAGAGCTTTTGCTTCATGTATTTAGTCAGACAGCTCTGTACCGCTGTGTCTGACTCGTCTCCTTCCTGCAAGACGAATAAACACTGGAAACTTCCGCGACTCTGTGCCTCTTTGAAAGAAATTTCATAACAGGTTCCTTCTCTTTTCTCATCGTCCTACGCCTTCCTCCTTCTAACCTTCACCCTGATTCTAACCCCATCATCCCATCATCAATTCATTGCAATAAATCATTAAACTCATATCTAAGTTGGTCTTTGTTAATGGGAATGTGTCCTTGAACAAGACACTGAACCCCAAAATGCTCCTGATGTCTGAATATGTGAAGGAAAAAACTGAAATTTAAGTGAAGAAACGAAAGTTATACACCCAGCTGTAATCAACCACTGAGTGAATCAGCACACCCCATCAGTCCTGCACCAATCACAGCCATCCACACCTCGAGGCAGACCATTTAAATATGACTCCCACCTACGCTAACATCCCTCCAACACTGCTCACACTGCTGCTGGTAAAACTTGCCTCCACCTTTCTGGTTCAGGGTCTCACCATGGCTCTCGGGTCAAACTGGGGGGTTTAGCTCAGCATGCTGCTGACTAATCCAGGGAGCATCTAGAGTGGAGCCTCCAGCGCCAAGTTGAACTGTATTCCATGTGTTGCAATAAACAGTTTAATATATGACGAAAGTGTTCCTGACTGAAGTTCTTTAAATGTCCCAACATCATTAATTTCACCAGAATAAAGAACAAACCCGCTGCAGGTTCATCTGTTTAGAGAGTATGAAGACCAGCATAGTGCCGGATGAGGAGGAATACCTCTGGACGAAGGAAGGCTGCAGGGTTTCCTGTTTATAGATAAGGTGAATTATTAACCGCCTCGGGCCGCTACAGAGGACAGAGATGAATGAAACCTTTATCTTTAGGAGGGAGGAGAGCAGAGGTTGTATTTGACACAGTTACACCAAGGTGACGCTCTCATTGGTCCTGCTGTCAGAGTTCATCACAGTTTTCTTGTCCTTGAAAACTGTCCAAACATTTCAGAGCAGCCGCGTCGCTCGGTGGCGGTGATGGTGGTGTTGGTGTAGTAGTAGAAGAGAAGGATCTTGACAGTATTGGTCCTGAAGTCTGTGAGAGCTACAGAGTGCGTTCAGACAGTCAGCGCTGTCAGGACAATAAAAAAAGCTGCTTCTGTTTGAGTGGAAAGAAAAAAACACATCAAGCGATGCTCTGAGTCTGCAGGAGAAAAGCAAAAAGACACAATAAGGTTTAGATCTGTGTAACTGAGACTGTCTACGAGTGTTTACATAAAGGAGGAAAACCAACAATATAATGCTGTGTATGTATATATATGAATTTAACTCTTATTTCTAGTTTTTACCAATAAATAAATAAATGGACAAACTAGGGCTGTCAGCGTTAACGTGTTAATCGCGATTACATTAATGCAATCCATAACGAGTTAATTTTTTTTAATCACATTTTAATGTTGCAAGCCTTTTTGTCCCTTCTACTCCCCCGTAGACGGCTCCTCTAGCTGTAGCGCTATGCTTTGAAGTGGCCTCCTGCAGTAAACCTACCGCGCTGATGGAAAGTAAGAGAGCTACTGGACTTTTGAACGGCTTGTTTAACTTTAAAACACTTCCAGACGCTTCAGTTGACAAGTCAAAAGTAAAATGCAACCTGTGTCAAACGGAGTTTAACTACCACCGGAGTACGTGGAGTTTGAGTTAGCACCTCCACGCTAAACACCCAGGTGCAGCCAAGCCAGCCTCAGCTCCAC
The DNA here is from genome assembly GCF_027409825.1 of Scomber japonicus. NCBI lineage: Eukaryota > Metazoa > Chordata > Actinopteri > Scombriformes > Scombridae > Scomber > Scomber japonicus. Next base: position 2,546,893 of record NC_070597.1, on the reverse strand, counting down.
CAAAGGACCATTTTGGAGTGTGGGAGTCGCAGCAGAGCCGTGATTGATTCCCAGTTAAGACACTCTGGTAAGAAATGCTTTACATTATGGGCTTAAAACTGCCTTCAAATGGAAAATAACAGGATTTTAAACATGCAATTCAAAACGCCATTAATCGTGATTAACTATGGAAATTCTGAGATTAATCGCGATTAAAAAGATTAATCATTTGACAGCCCTAATAAAATACCTTGTCAACAATCAACAGAGATCATGCTGAAGTAATGTCCAATTAACAGTACTTATACCTGGTTATTCAGACCAATCTAAACCATTTAAACCTCCATCTCCTCCAATAGAGTCCAGAAAGGTTTTCCCAAATATTGAAGAATTTAAATTGTCTTCCAGCCAAAAGCTTGTTTCTCCAAGAAGGACGAGTTCCATTAAAGTCCTGATCCGGTGTGAGATAGTAGAGACAGTGTGACAGATAATCAGTCCTGGAAGATATTAATAGCGTTTCACTCTGTTGTTCTAATAGAAAGAGGAAGAAATAATTGTCGAGAATTGAAAATAAAAAGAGCTGAGAGAGAAGCTGAAACACTGACTCCTCTTAAAGCTTCCACAGAGCTCAACAATCAGTGTGAAAGTCGACTTTTATGGGTCAAAGTGACAGAACTAGACGTGCTACGCTGCTGCTAAGCAACCGTCGAAAAGGTCCAAACACGGGGAGGGAGGAAAGAAGGTAGGAAAGAGGGAGGGAGGGAGGGAGGGAGGAAGGGAGGAAGGGAGGAAAGAAGGAATGAAGGTAGGGGGAGGAAAGAAAGAAAGAAGGAGGGAGGGAGGAAGGGAGGGAGGGAGGAAGGAAGGTAGGGGGAGAAAAGAAAGAAAGAAGGGAGGAAGGTAGGAAAGAGGGAGGGAGGGAGGGGGAGGAAAGAAAGAAAGAAGGAGGGAGGGAGGAAGGTAGGAAGGAAGGAAGGAAGGAAGGAAGGAAGGAAGGAAGGAAGGAAGGAAGGAAGGAAGGAAGGAACAGTCAAAACAGATGGGGTCAATTTGACCCGGGAGGATGACAGGAAGCTTAAAGACTCTCTCTCTTCCTTCCTTCCTTCCTTTCCTTCCTCCCTGCCTTCTTTCTTCCCTTCCTCTTTTCCTTTCTCCCTCCCTCGTTCCTTATTTCCTCCGTCCTTCCTTCCTTCCATCTGTCTTTCCTCCCTCTTTCCTTCCTCCATCCTTTTTTCCTTCCTTTCCTTACTTCCATCTGTTCTTCCTCCCTCTCTCCTTCTCTCTTTCTTTCCTCCCCCCTACCTTCCTTCCTTCCTTCTTTCCTCCGTCCTTCCTTCCTTTCCTTCCTCCCTCCTTCCTTGCCTTCCTTCCTTCCTTGCCTGCCTGCCTGCCTGCCTGCCTTCCTTGCCTGCCTGCCTGCCTGCCTTCCTTCCTTCCTTCCTTCCTTCCTTTCAATGAGTGTCCTATAAAGGGTTAAACACAGAAATCAACCTTTCATCAAACTGAAGCTCCTTGGACTGACAGACGGCGGCTCATCAGAGGTTCAGGTCAGGCTGCAGTCACAGTTTGTTCCTGCTCTACATTAAATTATCATTCAGTGCTCCTGCTCTTGTGCAGAAAGCCTTTTTAGGAATCTCTGGATAGCTTTGTTCACATTTCCCCTCCGACAGGTCTGTGTTTGGACTGTAGAAACGTCACCTCTCTGTGAACCGCCACACTAAACAAAGACACAGGTTTCTGTATTCCAGTTTAATGGAGAGAGAGAGCCTGGAGGGGAAGAGGAATGCTAATCGCTTCACCTCCTCTGACATCACATGCACATCACCGTCACTCCACTAAAACTCTCCTCCAACACCTTCCAAGCTGACGGGACGCTCGGCTGCTCTGCAGGCCCGTCAGGCTCCGAACCTGCAGCTTCCTGAATGCATAATAACTGCCTGTCTTCTTTTCGTTCCTTTTATCCTTCCTTCCATCCCTTCCTTACTTCCTTTCTTCTGTCCTTCCTCCCTTTCTTCCTTCCTTCCTTCACTCTGTCCGTCCATCACATCTTTCTTCCCTCCCTCCTTCCTTCCATTTTCTTTCCTGTCTCCTTTTGGTTCCTTCCTTCTTTCCTTTTTTCTTCCCTCCTTCCTTCCATATTTCCTTTCTTCTGTCCTTCCTTCCTTCCTTCTGTCCTTTCATCTGTCCTTCTTACACAAAGAAACAGACATGAACCTCATAATCGCTTCACCTCCTCTGACATCACATCCACATCACCGTCACTCCACTAAAACTCTCCTCCAACACCTTCCAAGCTGACGGGTCGCTCGGCTGCTCTGCAGGCCCGTCAGGCTCCGAACCTGCAGCTTCCTGAATGCATAATAACTCTGACAAGCTGAAATATAAATGTCTGAATTCTCGGCCAGTGAAAAGCCTGAGGGCTGGAATCATGTTGGGTATCATCATATTTCGGCTCACACAGGTAGTCTATTATTTCCAAAAACATTTTTACAGTCTAAACGTGCCTGAAAACTCATGAAAGTAGTAAAAAGTGTGATCATACAGTAACGGCTGGTGAGTGTGGACCCAGTTGCAGGAAGGGGAAGCAAGGCAGAGGTACCAAGTCCAGTAAGGCAAGTTGTTTAATCCAAAGAGGAGGCACGTGGTAGAGGTAGAGGGAGGGAGGAAGGAAAGGAGGAAGGGAGGAGGGAAGGAAGGAGGGAAGGAAGGAGGGAAGGAATGAGGGAGGGAAGGAAGGAAAGGAGGGAGGGAAGGAAGGAAAGAAGGGAGGAAGGAAGGAAGGAAGGAAGGAAGGAAAGAAGGAATGAGGGAGGGAAGGAAGGAAGGAAGGAAGGAAAGGAGGGAGGGAAGGAAAGAAGGGAGGAACGAAGGTGGGAAGGAAGGAAGGAAAGAAGGGAGGAAGGGAGGAAGGAAGGAAGGAAGGAGGAAGGTAGGTAGGAGGGAGGGAGGAAGGAAGGAAGGAGGGAAAAAGGGAGGAAGGAAGGAAGGAAAGAAGGGAGGAACAAAGGTGGGAAGGAAGGTAGGAGGAAAGGAAGGACGGAAGGAAGGTAGGAGGGAAGGAAGGAGGGAAGGAAGACATGAACCTTATAATAGCTTCACCTCCTCTGACATCACATCCACATCACCATCACTCCACTAAAACTCTCCTCCAACACCTTCCAAGCTGACGGGACGCTCGGCTGCTCTGCAGGCCCGTCAGGCTCCGAACCTGCAGCTTCCTGAATGCATAATAACTCTGAAAAGCTGAAATATAAATGTCTGAATTCCTTCCTCCCTCCCTCCTTCTCTCTTTCTTTCCTTCCTCTCTTTCTTCCCTTCTTTCCTTCCTCCATCCCCCTTTCTTCCTTCCTTCTGTCCTGCCTTCCTCCCTCCTTCCTTCCTTCCTTCTCACTTTTTCTTTCCTCCACCCTACCTTCCTCCTGTCCTTCTCTCCTTCCTTCCTCTTTTCCTTTCTCCCTCCCTCCTTCCTTCCTCTCCTCCCTCCTTCCTTTCCATCCTTCTTCCTCCCTCCCTCCCTCCCTTCCCTCCTTTCCCTCCTTCCTTCCTTCCCTCCTTCCTTCTGTCCTGCCTTCCTTCCTCCCTCCTCACTTTTTCTTTCCTCCCCCCTACCTTCTTCCCTTCCTTCTCTCCTTCCTTCCTCTTTTCCTTCCTCGCTCCCTCCCTCTTTCCTTCTTTCCCGTCCTCCCTTCCTTCTTTCCTTTCCTCCATTCCTTCTCCGCTCGGCTGCTCTGCAGGCCCGTCAGGCTCCGAACCTGCAGCTTCCTGAATGCATAATAACTCTGAAAAGCTGAAATATAAATGTCTGAATTCTCGGCCAGTGAAAAGCCTGAGGGCTGGAATCATGTTGGGCATCATCATATTTCAGCTCACACAGGTAGTCACATGTGAAATCACTTGTTTTTGCGAGGCGATGCGGAGCTACTGCTTGCAGCTAAAAGGGAAGTCGAGCCCGAGGAGATGAATACAACAAAAAAAAAAAATCCTAATTGCAACCCAGCGAAACACTTGACAGCACAGGTAGCGTAGCGTGCACCTTCTCTGCCAATTACAGGCGGCTGTAAAGCTCCAGAGGTGAGCTGTAGCGCCACAGGCCATGTTTAAATTCATATTAGGCACATTAGCTAACTCACATTCATCTTTCATGGAATGAAGCTCGGGGCTGTTTTCTCTTCAGCTCCTGAAGTGAGACACGATTGTTTAAGTGCAGAATAATGTTCTCAGTGTCTGTGTGGTTAATGTTTGATGTGAGGAGCAGACGTCAGGGTTCACATCACGCCACCATTAAAGCAAAAAGTAGAACAAGCTTAAATTTCAAGAAGTCTTCGTACATAAAAGATGAATTAGATCAGAAATGACTCAATGACTGTTTAGTTTAGATGAGAGCGGAGCAAAGGTCTTACTGCAGGGGTGTCAAACGTGGGCCAGAACCGGCCCACCGGGGGTCCAATCCGGCCCACTTTCCTTCTTCCTTTCTTCCTTCCATCCCTCCTTCCTTCCTTCCTTCTGTCCTTTCATCTATCCTTCCTCCCTTTCTTTTCTTCCTGTGTTCTTTTCGTTCCTTTTATCCTTCCTTCCATCCATTTCTTACTTCCTTTCTTCTGTCCTTCCTCCCTTTCTTCCTTCCTTCATTCTGTCCGTCCATCACATCTTTCTTCCCTCCCTCCTTCCTTCCTTCCATCTTTCTTTCCTGTCTCCTTTTCGTTCCTTCCTTTTTTCATCCCTCCTTCCTTCCTTCTGTCCTTCCTCCCTTTCTTCCTTCCTTCACTCTGTCCGTCCATCATATCTTTCTTCCCTCCTTCCTTCCTTTCCTTCCTCTTTCCTTTCCTATCTTTCTTTCCTGTCTCCTTTTCGTTCCTTCCTTCTTTCCTTTTTTCTTCCCTCCTTCCTTCCTTCTGTCCTTTCATCTGTCCTTTCTCCTTTTCTTTTCTTCCTGTGTTCTTTTCGTTCCTTTTATCCTTCCTTCCATCCATTTCTTACTTCCTTTCTTCTGTCCTTCCTCCCTTTCTTCCTTCCTTCACTCTGTCCGTCCATCATATCTTTCCTCCCTCCCTCCCTCCCTCCTTCCTTCCATCTTTCTTTCCTGTCTCCTTTTCGTTCCTTCCTTTTTTCATCCCTCCTTCCTTCCTTCCTTCCATATTTCCTTCCTCCCTTTCTTTTCTTCCTGTGTTCTTTTCGTTCCTTTTATCCTTCCTTCCATCCATTTCTTACTTCCTTTCTTCTGTCCTTCCTCCCTTTCTTCCTTCCTTCACTCTGTCCGTCCATCATATCTTTCCTCCCTCCCTTCCTCCCTCCTTCCTTCCTTCCTTTCCTTCCTCTTTCCTTTCCTATCTTTCTTTCCTGTCTCCTTTTCGTTCCTTCCTTCTTTCCTTTTTTCTTCCCTCCTTTCATCTGTCCTTTCTCCCTTTCTTTTCTTCCTGTCTTCTCTTCGTTCCTTTTATCCTTCCATCCATCCATTTCTTACTTCCTTTCTTCTGTCCTTCCTCCCTTTCTTCCTTCCTTCACTCTGTCCGTCCATCATATCTTTCCTCCCTCCCTTCCTCCCTCCTTCCTTCCTTTCCTTCCTCTTTCCTTTCCTATCTTTCTTTCCTGTCTCCTTTTCGTTCCTTCCTTCTTTCCTTTTTTCTTCCCTCTTTCCTTCCTTCTGTCCTTCCTTTCATCTGTCCTTCCTCCCTTTCTTTTCTTCCTGTCTTCTCTTCGTTCCTTTTATCCTTCCTTCCTTCCATTTCTTACTTCCTTTCTTCTGTCCTTCCTCCCTTTCTTCCTTCCTTCACTCTGTCCGTCCATCATATCTTTCCTCCCTCCCTTCCTCCCTCCTTCCTTCCTTTCCTTCCTCTTTCCTTTCCTATCTTTCTTCCCTGTCTCATTTTCGTTCCTTCCTTCTTTCCTTTTTTCTTCCCTCCTTCTGTCCTTTCTTCTGTCCTTCCTTCCATATTTCCTTCCTCCCTTTCTTTTCTTCCTGTCTTCTTTTCGTTCCTTTTATCCTCCCTTCCATCCATTTCTTACTTCCTTTCTTCTGTCCTTCCTCCCTTTCTTCCTTCCTTCATTCTGTCCGTCCATCATATCTTTCCTCCCTCCCTCCTTCCTTCCATCTTTCTTTTCTTCTGCCCTTCCTCCCTTTCTTTCTTCCTTCACTCTGTCCGTCCATCATATCTTTCTTCCCTCCCTCCCTCCCTCCTTCCTTCCATCTTTCTTTCTTGTCTCCTTTTCGTTCCTTCCTTCTTTCCTTTTTTCTTCCCTCCTTCCTTCCTTCTGTCCTTTCTCCCTTTCTTTTCTTCCTGTGTTCTCTTCGTTCCTTTTATCCTTCCTTCCATCCATTTCTTACTTCCTTTCTTCTGTCCTTCCTTCCTTCCTCCCTCCCTTTCTTCCTTCCTTCACAAGCCGGCTGTATTTCCTGAGGAGGTTTAAGTCCTTCAGTGTTTGCAGCAAGATGCTCAACATTTATCAGACTTTGGGTATTAAGAGAAAAGATGTGTGTGGTTGGTCTGAAACTAAGCACTCTTGAGGACAGAATTAAAACTAAATTCCTCCAGATCCAGAACAATGGAACCACCCGTCCCCTCCATCCCCTCCGTCCCCTCCATCCCCTCCACCCCCTCCGTCCCCTCCATGAAACACTGGAGCTCATTCAGGAACAGATTCAGACTCCTCCGCTGCTGAAGAGAAGAAAAGATCCTTCCTACCTGCTGCAATACAGCAAAGGTACAATACCTCACTTACATAATGCAGCCTGACCCAAAACTACTTCACATGCACTTTATCCTCCTTCCTTCCTTCCTTCCTCCTTCCTTCCTTCCTCCCTCCCTCATTCCTCACTTTCTCTTTCCTCCTGTCCTTCTTCCCTTCCTTCCTTCCTTCTTTCTTTCCCTCCTTCCTTCCTCCCTCCTTTTGGTCCTTCTTCATCCCTTCCTCTCTCCTTCCTTCCTTCCTTCTGTCTGTCCTTCCTCCCTTCTTTCCTTCCTCCATCCTCCTTCCTTCCTTTCTTCCTCCCTTCCCTCCTCCCTCCTCACTTTCTCTTTCCACCCCCCTACCTTCCTTCCTTCCTCCTTCCTTCTTTCCTCCGTCTTTCCTTCCTCCCTTCCTTCTTTCCTTCCTTCTGGTCTTCTTTTCCGTCTTTCCTTTCCTTCCATCAGTATCATCCATATAATAAATAAGTAAGAATTAATTGTAACTTTAAAATAAACTCTTATTAAATGAAGCTTAATACAGTCTGTCATGAGAGTGATTTATCATTATTTTGCATTATTTCATTTATTTATTACATTTTTACCAGTTTTTTGGCTCTGTGACAGTAAAGTTGGAGTTTAGCTGTCAGAGAGCGCTGAGTGAAGCAGAAAGGACTTTATTCTTTTCTTCTTTTCTTTTCTTTCTCCTCTTCTCCTCCTCTCGGCTCTGCATCGTTTCCTCTCTGAGTCGACACAACATCTGTCATCAGGCTTCGTCTCCGCTCTCATAAACCTCACAGAGAGCGTCTGTTTTACTGTCAGGGTTTCTGCCTCCTGCTGCACCGCTACAAATTACGTCTTCATTTATATATGGAGGATAAAAAAGAAGAAGAAGGTGGTTTCACTTTTTACTCCTTTTTTGTTGCTAATTTATTGAGGTTAGGAGATTTACAGTCGTTTGTAGATTTAAACTTCTGGATTTCATTTTGAACTGTTGTTGGATTAAAGCCACCAAAAGTTTTATAGGACTGAGAAAGGCACAAAATACTTTATACACACACACACACACAGTCTTTTAACCCTCCTGTTGTCCTCGAGTCAAGGAAGGAGGAAGGAAGGAAGGACAGGAGGTAGGAAAGGAAAGAAGGAAGGAAGGAAGGCAGGAAGGAAAGAAAGAAAGGCAGGAAGGAAAGAAAGAAAGAAAGAAAGGAGTAAGGATGAAAAGAGGAAGGAATTTAGGAGGAAAGGAAGGGAGGAAGGAAGGAAGGAAGGAAGGAAGGAAGGAGTAAGGAGGGAGGGAAGGAGGAAGGAAGGAAGGAAAGGAGTAAGGAAGGAAGGACAGGAGGGAGGAAAGGAAAGAAGGAAGGAAGCAAGGAAAGGGGTAAGGATGAAAAGAGGAAGGAAGGAAAGGAGTAAGGAAGGAAGGAAGAAGGAGGAAGGAAGGAAGGAAAGGAGTAAGGAAGGAAGGAAGCTAGGAAGGATGGAAGGAGGAGGGAGCAAAGAAAGAGGGAAGAAGGAAGAAAAGGAGGAACAGTGAAAAGGGAGGACGACACGAGGGTTAATGACAGAAATAAACTAAACTAACAATAAGGAATAAAACCAATAAGACCGTTGTAATAAAACAGATAGTAGTGATATCAGCTGATTAAAGACGTCTATAAGAAGTGATTTCAAAGTGATCAATGATTGTAAAAACCTCAATAAGACTTTTATCTAGTTAAATAATGAATAGTTTTACCTCTTTAAGCCTCTAAAAAGTATTAAAAGTAACCTATCAAAGCTTCATTATTAGATCTGTACTGAGAAACAAACTCAACTAATGTAATATATAAATAACATAAATCAATAAAAAGCTTCTAACCTGCAGAGCTTTAACATAACAGAGGCTTTTCTTGTCAAACTGTGTCGAGTTTAATCAGCCTTTAATCGACTTTTTCATTTTTGAAGTGACCCACTGAACCCAAATTAAATTACAGCCTCGAACCGGCCGACACGTTTCCTCTTTTTTTTTTTTTTTTTAACACAAATTAAAGCGCTGACTCCCAAAGAGATCAAACTCCACACTATATATACCCCTCCTTTCATCCTCTGCATCTCTAAATTGATTGGTTCCTCCAGATCAGGACGCTGTGTGTGTGTGTGTGTGTGTGTGTGTGTGTGTGTGTGTGTGTGTGTGTGTGTGTGTGTGTGAGACTCTCTCCATCCAGGATGTGGGATTCATCATGGTGAGGAGTGCTGACTGGGCATTAGGGGCAGCCTGCGGGGGGTTCCCCTCCTCCGCGGGGGGAGGGTGGGGGGGCTGGGGGGGGGTCTGATAGAGTCCATTTGTCATGCGATGGAGGGTCGGCTCGCTAACAGCTCACTCCCTTCATGTCAGACTAATGAGAGGAGACTCCGAGGCGAAGCTGGTGGACTCCCAGCGCCGCCGTCGGACATGAAACGTAACATCAGGGTGTTTTTACAGAAGGGGGGCAAAGGTGACACCCCCCCAAAAGTGGTTATAGTAACTAGTAAAACTCAACACTCGACTTATTCTTCACATTTCCATCTTCTATATTAATATTCTGAGTCTCTACTGGAATAAAAACTCCTTATTTATCTTCTACTGGTCCTTTATGCAGCCGCTCAGTTCAGCCTCTGTCTATTAACAGGCTGTTTTAGCTCCTGTCTCTTTAAGGCTTCCCCCTTAGCAACCAGCTTAGCAACCGCCTTAGCAACCAAAGATTCCAGAACATTCTACCTACGTTCAGGCTGTTTTAGCTCCTGTCTCTTTAAGGCCCCCCTTAGCAACCACCTTAGCGACCAAAGATTCCGGAACATTCTACCTACATTCAGGCTGTTTTAGCTCCTGTCTCTTTAAGGCCCCCCTTAGCAACCACCTTAGCGACCAAAGATTCCGGAACATTCTACCTACGGTCAGGCTGTTTTAGCTCCTGTCTCTAAGGATTCCCCCTAATATATAAATATGTCCTAATAAATTTAATATAATGTTAATTTACACAACAGACTCATGTCATACAAACCAGAACAGATCAGAAAATACAGATTTTCATTCACTAATTAATCCCAAGCTCTTCTACTTTCATGTATTTTCCATCGCTGTCCAGCTTCCACCAATCAAACTCAACATTTCTTACTCTATAACATCACATTAAAAACCTTAAAGGACACAAATCATGCACATCTTCATCTTCTATATTAATATTCTGAGTCTCTACTGGAATAAAAACTCCTTATTTATCTTCTACTGGTCCTTTATGCAGCCGCTCAGTTCAGCCTCTGTCTGTTAACAGGCTGTTTTAGCTCCTGTCTCTTTAAAGACCGTGTAAAGTGAAAATATATTTGTGTTCTGAGTTAGTCACATCACAGACAGATGTGTTATTAACCATCCTTCCAAATTTGAATGCTAGAAAAATTGTCTAAGTATGTAAAATTATCTTTTAAAATCATGAAAAATCAAGCACTTCTCTGTGCTGTCAAACGCTGGGGGCGTGTCTGCTGAAGGCGCTGGAAACACACCCACGCACGGAAGGAGGCCGCCTCCGTGTAACATAGCAACAGTAGCAATGGACGCTAGCGCTAACAGCAGCATTGCAGTGACCCAGCCCTACATGTTTGAGCCATCAGAGCCAGACACTGACTCGGAGTCAGACAATGAACATGCACAATCTCGTGCCTCACAGTCTGCAACAGAATGGTAATGTATTTCTCCTATTTATGCAAGTTAGCAATATGTATTACTGACTATGGTCTACAGTTAGCTGCCGAGCTAGCAACAGAGTTATGCTCCCACTTACTATTATAGCCTAGCTAAAAACGTTAGGGTTTCATTTAATGACGAATTGTGATTGTTTTGTCTGTTCACAGATTAAACAACACTTGATTTTTTATTACTGTTTCGTTAATTTAATTACTCCTTTTGTTTATACCTAATAAAGGTAGTACTAGTATTTGTTTTTTAGAGTGTAGTGGGTGGTAAACCCAAGTAAATTCAGTTTGTCCAGCTTTGAAAGGAGGCAGTTTACTCGTTTTTTCAGATCACACTATTCAACAAATGTGGGGAAACGCATTAGGTAACTAATTAGACTACAAAAAAGTACAATATAACACTAGCCAGTTTCACTTAGTCAGTTACTTACTTGTGTCTTCTGATTAATTTGTGGATTGCTGAATGTCATCATTACAACACACAGGCTGAATAAGACAATATGCTTCAACTGATTAGGTCATTTTGCTGAACCAGGCTTCATATTGAACTGACAACTGAAATGGTTAACATTTGTCACACTGTGATTAAAAATGTACTTGTGCAGGTGCACATGTGGAGAATGCAGAACAATGCCCACAGAGGTTGAACATGTCTGCTGCAAGGAGCTGCATGCTGTATGTAAATAAAAACTGTTTTTCACAATAATAATTCAAATAATGAATACATAAGCAGCAGCATACTAGATGTCTAGCACTAAAACACCTATTACACATATTCCTATAGGTTCAGAGTAGATGTGGAGAGCTGCCTGAAGAGCCACGCTGCATGACTCTTCATCCAGGCTTGGAGCCAGTCTGCCTGAACCCCTACTCCCTGCAGAATGCCCTAAACATTTATCAGGCAGATCATGGACCACTGGCGGAAAAGGAAAGATCTGGGTAACGTAGACAATATAATAATTGTTTTACTGATTTCGCATATTTATAAATTACACTTGTGTTGATCAAATGACATGCCTTTCAAAGAGAGGTAAGGTTTAGTACCCGGGAATAAACTTACATCATTTATACAATCATATTATAGTTGACTAATGTATACAGTGTATTTCATTTACACTTAAAGCACATGAGTGATGCTTGACTGTATCCATTTTAATCCTTCATCTTCCTGAGCTATATATAAACTCATGTTGGACAGATAAATACTGGTTCATTCTTTAGCTGTTTTTCACTACATAGTAAATCAAACAACATGTACATCACCTTGATATATAGATGTATAAACTGAATGCACATGATTGGACATTTATACAAGCAATCACTAGATTATTATTATTTCTGAAAATGTAGCTGTGTGGTCGTGGAAATTCCTTGGAATAAAAAAAACTGCTGTCCATTTTCTTGTCCATCCATTTAGCCAATATGATGAGGTAGACTGCAGGTTGATGAATCAAACTCATCTTCCGAGGTCCCAATCTGTAAGACATGACAAAAATGTGGAGGGAAAGGCTTTTTGTTTATTACATCAATCAAACAAATAAGTTCAGTTTGGTTTGGGATAGGTTCTTCTAAAAGACAACACATGTCAATGTTTTGTGAAAGACAGCTCCAGTGTCAAATTTGATTACACAGAGGACAACATACCAAAAGTAAACATTCATAAAAATATAAATCAAAGTATTTTTCTACATTTTTTATTACAGGCGTGCTCGCTATCTGGCCTACAGGAGTTTTGTGTCCTGGTGCTGGGGATACCTGGGAAAGGACAACCGGGTTGTCATCCCCTCCTGTGTTGTCCTCCGCATTCATCAGGAGTACCCTGATGAAGATGGGGAATACACAGGTTTTAAACCTCCCCTTTAGATTGATTTATTATTTATTGCTTGCTTATATTGTTATTTGTTTATAAAATGTGTCCAATATAAAATAAATGTATTATTGAGTAATGATATATTTGTGTGTGTCACAACTTACTTCTTTTACAATGGAGGCTGGTGGAGCTCTGGTCCTGAGATTGGCTGAGGCAGGAGTAGGCTTGGGCGGTATAAAGGTGTTGCAGTATACCAAGGTGCTTTCTGAGTGCTTCATACTGTTATAGTGGTTTAATTTCAAATGTTTTAGTCACCACGGAAATTAGTCTCCAGAAATGTGTAATAAATACCATACACTAAGGTAAATGTCTGGAAGCTATGAAGGCTTGAAAAAAATATATACCACCCAAGTCTAGGCACAAGGTAAGTCACAGGAACAGTGGCTGCCAGATATGATGGAGGAAGACACTGAGACCTGTACATGGGAAAAGAAAACAGGAATAAGGAAAAGAGACATTAGGCTGTCATCATGACCACTGCATACATACACACAACATACCTCGTGGGTACCTCGGAAGCCACTTTGACGCTCATTTTAGGTGTCCCTCGGTCCATGTTTTACATTACACACAAACGTAAAACCTCAGTCTACATATAATTCCTTGTCATAGCTATATTGGTGCACATAAAATATTACCTGTCGATTATCATTGTGTTGTCAGATGGATGACGCTCAGGGAATACGGCCAAATTATGTCACGATTACATGCATGCTAACATTACACGGGCATGACAGGGTGCATGATGTAAAATCACTTTCAGGATTTGCACATTCAGCAAAATGCATTTAATTGCCTAAATGTACAGTATTATAACTTATAAGCACATAACGTTACTTACACTCTCTGACGGGCACATAATGCCGGTGGCGGTGATGATGGCACCTGCTGCCGGCGGGATGGGAGGATGTAAGCGGTGAGGGAGACGGTCGGTGGCGGGCACGTAATGCCAGTAGCACCGGCGGGACGAAAGGACGTAAGCCGGGGAGGGAGGCGGTCGGTACGGCCCCTCTAACCAGACACAACGGACTGCTCAAAAATCCAGACTTCCAGTGAAGATGCACACACGAGGAGGCGTCATGACTAGTTAGCTAGCTGAAAATTACCTTAGTTGATGCTATCCAAAACGCGAGAGCGAGCTGGAAAACGACTGAGGCTAATGCGCTGAATGTATTTATACTGCAGCAGCAGCGGGTTTATGCTAATCATGATTTCAGACCCGCCTACTAAATCCTGACACAGAAATCTGGAAACACAGTTTGTGAAGCCTAGCTCCACAATTCAAATCTAAATGGTTGAAATGCTTTTTACACCTTTTTTAGAAATACATTTATGACCTATTTAATGTGTTTAGAAGAAAATGTCTGATTTCACTTTACACGGTCTTTAAGGCTTCCTGTTGTCCTCCCAGGTCAAATTGACCATTAAATCATTTTAGGAGGTTAAAGTGAGTTTTGACTTGCAGGCAGCAGTTTTTCTACATGAAATCACCTCAAGGCTCCTAAACTGTAAATCTAAATGCTTGTTGCACCAGAGCTCTGACTCTTTGGTGATATTTATTCATTCCTGTGATTTAACAGTCATAAAGCATAATTGTTAAGAGGCTATTTGTTTGGGGAGATGTTTGGCTCTGTTATCTTGGAGAATAAAAAGTTTTTTTTTTTTAATTTATTGAACACCATTATGATTCAGAGTGTTTTACAAGGGCAAATAAATACACTGAGACAATGAGATATTAAAAAAGTCATTAAAAGCACAAAAACAAAACGACTTTAAGAAAAAACAAGCAGATAATTAAAGATTAACAAGATAACAGAAATCTCATTTATTGGAAATCGAGCCCTGATTTTAAATAAGTGGATGAAAACCTCCAAAATAAAAGGTTTAGTTATTAATCAAAACTATTAAATTCCTCAGTCCAGAGTCCAAACTATATATTTTTGATTAGTTTTAATATTGCAGATGTATTGATATAAACTGCTTTATAATCAGATTAAAAGAATAAAATGATGCTTATGTGTTTGACTCCACCAGGTTTACTTCTTTAACATCACACTGAGATGAAATATGAGAAATAAAAATGTGCAGCATGTAATTATTATTATTGATAAGTGTGTGTTCATCATCAGTCAACGTAGCGGCTGTTTCTGAGGCGTCGACACCTTTAAAACTAATTGCGGGACGTTGAATCGTTGATCATGTTCTTTCTACATCTGCCCTGAGGCGTCAACATGCTACGCTGCTGGGCTTCACACACACACACACACACACACACACACACACATACATTCATATGTAGGGGACGAATAAAATAGTTAGAGTGTTTAAAATGCAACATATGTGCTGCTGTTCATAATGTTTCTACTCCAGCTGTGTGAGACAGTGAGATGAATACAGATAATTATAAACAATGATTTTAAGTTAAATGTGAAAATAAATGTGTGGATTATTCTCTCGATTAGTCGCCTGGTCTTTAAAATGTTAGGAAATGTCTGAGGCGTCGCCTTCCCCAAACAGGAGGAGACATTAATGCAGACATTTAATTAAAAAGTAGCTTTAATAGTTCAATGTGTAAATAACAGACTGACACAGGTAACAGGAAGCAATAATAACAGTGAATAGAGGTTAAAGCTGATAATTAAAAATTGATGAACAATTGCACCACTCACAGGGTGCTTGAATGGCATCTTAACATATGCATGTGGGGAATCCACATACAGCTGGAGAAACGTACCTTACCCATCAGGTCATCACTGACATCCAGCCCAGTGTGGTCAAGATTTGTCTGGAAGTTTGTGGCCTCATGCATCCCCAATGTGGAAAATAATGTGCCTCTGAGACCCACAATGTCTTGCAACCCAAATCGAGAAAAAAAGGACATGGTTGTCAGGGTCCCTGGCCACAGCCTTGCAGGCCATGTGGACAGACACTGACCTAACATATGGTGGGTTAGCCAGGTCTGAAAGTTCCAGGGGCTCGGGATCTTTTTGGCCAAATTGATTGAGAAAGACCTTCACTTTTAAGAAGTAGCAGCTGTTGGCCTTCTCAATTGCCTGGTCCAATAGACTCTGGATGAATTGGGAGTCCTGCAACAACACGTGGTAATTTCTTGTGTCATAAGAGACCTGCTTTTGGATAGTGGGTCTGCTCATGTCCTTTGGGGACAGGTTGGACAGTAACTGTTGCCAAAATGTTGTAGAGGTCCTTTCTGAACAGTCTTGTGTCTGGTGCTGTTCTGTCAGACGGGACAACGGTCAACAGTAGGTAGTACACACCATCTACATAGCCAAGTGTGTGTCCTACTGTATTTTTGAGGGCACGGATGCCATCTGGACTGTATTTGTTCAAGTCCTCATGCTTCTTCAGCATATTGTAATGTGGCTTCAGTAAGGGTACTTTAAAATGTGGGAGAAAGATGTGGTGCAGCCCACCTAGCAGCCCTTGCAAATTTTCAAATTCTAATCACAAGTCCATCCACATCAAACTTATCACAAGTCCATCCACATCAAACTTATCACAAGTCCATCCACATCAAACTTGTACTGCAAAAAATGATGGGGATAGGACAGCGTGGTAGAGAGCAGTCCTACATACAAATCAGCATGCATGAACTCTTGCACACTGCTGAACTTCTCAGATGCATCTAGGAGACTTGTTGTGTTGTCAATGCCCACATCATGAAGTTCATCTGGAATATCCATTGTGATTGCTGTGTTCAGGGTTAGGGGTAGGGGTTAGGGGTTAATTTGAAAAAAATGCCTCTTCAAATGAAATTAAATGGTTTTATAACTCTAACTAATATTGTCTTTGTATTATTTATTTAAATCAAATACACTTGTTTTAAATTGAAAACTGCTTGTTTTTTTTCGTGTTTTTATTTTTTCCGTGTTTTTTTATTTATTTATTTAAAAAAAAATTTAATGTGAATAAAATAAATGAAATCTTTCGTGTGCCGTCTGCCGCGACGTTTCGACCTCCTTCGTTCTCTCTCAAGCAGAAGCACACGTTAATGAAAACCAATGGGAGTCAATGTTAAGCCAGCTCAGAAATGAGGGACAGCCGTGCTTCTCCTCTCTTTATACTGGTTTTCTGGCACGAAATTTTCTGTCACGAAGTGAATGTTAATCAGGTTTAAGCATAAATAATATTTATTTAAACTTATTAATCAAAGGCAGGAACATCACTGTTATGAAATTATTAAGTAAATCTTCAAATCATTTAGAGAGTAGATTTTATTACACTTTTTATTTTAAATTTCTTGGTTGTATGAAATTATATTATGTATATTTTGTTCATCTTCTATTGATAAATGTTGAATCTTTTTATATACCACAAATCATATAACAAAACAATACAACTATTTATTGATTTAATGGCAGTACTCGATACCTTTTAAATAAACCGATACCAAGTAGTATGGAAACCGTCAAATGATACCTGTAATTGATCCTTTTTGCACCCAGAACTAGAAAATATGACTATTTGTATGGACTTGCTCACAGCCAATCAATGCAAGCATTCTATTAATAAATATTAATAATTTAAAGACTTTCATTTGTGTAATTATAAGCAATGATTTTAAGTTAAATGCAGTGACGGACTGGGATAAAAAAACGGCCCTGGCATTTGCACCCACAAGCGGCCCAACTCGCAGATGCAGACCCAACGCACGGAAAGAGAAGCATTATTGATAGCCCCAATGATGGTGCAGATAAACTCCCATACTTTCAACAACTGCATAAGAAAATTGTCATATCAATGCACAAATAAACCATTATGAATAGATTGTTAGAGCCAGCCGCTCCATAATAAAAACATTTGTCTTACCGTCATGCAGTTAACAAATTGCGAAGGAGCCTGCTCTTTTCCGCAACCCGGTCGATGACATCATCTGAATCCAAGTTCATAAGGATCTCTTTCTCTGTCGGCATCAGCATAAGGGCCTCCAAATTATCCTGTGTCAATCGGGTCCTTAGGCGATTCTTGATGAACCGTCAGACCCACGACGAGCTTGTTCTGTGTTGGTTGCCACTGCCAGTTTCATTAAATCATTATCCTCCATGTCTTGATCATCACCCTCTTGCTCATTTTCTTCTTCCTGCACATATTCCTCCTCTGCTAGCTCACCAGTGAAGCTTACATCAATGCTGCTAGTGTTAGCGCTAGCTGAGGTTGGAGTAACATTAGCTTGAAAAAATGAATCCAATTTGGCGCATTTTTCACCCTCAAACAGCAGCGCTTTCTTGATCTTGTCTCTCTTTTTCTCCGCTCCCCCTTTCTGTCGCTTAGTGCCTCTATTCATTTTTTCTAACCAGTTAATCGTATAATCACCACCACAACCAATCTACTGAATGACTTGACCACCATTAGTCCAACTTCCAACACACAAATGCGCAGATGCGATTTACTACACTTTTTTACTTTTTTACGCGATTTACTACACTGCCATGAAATTCCCAGAAGGCATTGCTTCATTTTAATTTTCTCAAACAATCAAATACAAAATACCAGTAGATTTGTTTTATTTCAAACCATGAACATTTTTTAAAATCATAACAAGAAATTTCCCTTCAAAAGTAAAGCAGGCTGATGTAAAACTTGAAATACACCATGACTATGATGTATACAGGTATGTGTGGTATAAATACCAATCAGGTCAACAGTGACAAGTACTGCATGCAAAATCATAAGAGATATGAAACCTAGAAGCGCGTTGGGAACTTATTCAGCATGCAAGAGAGAGTGGGCCGCGTCAGTGCCACTAGGGGCCCTTCATTCCTTCCTTCCATCCTTCCTCTTTTCTTTCCTTCCTTCCATCCTTCCTCCTTTCTTTCCTTCCTTCCATCCATCCTTCCTCCTTTTTTTCCTTTCTTCCATCCTTCCTTCCTTCCTTCCTTCCTTCCTTCATTCCTTCCATCCATCCTTCCTCCTAACCCAGACTTTACAAGCTTTAATAAAACTCCCTGCTGAGGATTCTTATTAGTTATTTTCTCTGTTTCTTTTCTCAGTAATCAGTCGACGGGTTGTGATGAAAGCCGCTTGCTTCCAGCTCTGCACAGCTCATTACATCCACCTGCTCGTCTTCAGGTATTAATCAGCCTCTGATTGGAGCGCCGGACTGAAACCCAGCGGTGTCACGAGGGGGTCACCAGGTCTGCAGATGTGGAAACACTGTCTTAGATAATATTTAATCATCTCTCTCTCTCTCTCTCTCTCTCTCTCTCTCTCTCTCTCTCTCTGACGCTGATGTGTTGGAGGGGAAACGATACGATTGATATTCAGCTCAGCAACGGTTGACTCTCGCAGCTCATTTGCTTCGGACCTGGATGGCTGCTCTGCCTCACGTCCTGGGATGAGCAGTAATTATTACATGGGCAGTCTGGTTTATTCTGGATAATTGCTTCCCACTGTCTCCTTCCCCATTATATATATTTATATATAATACAGCAGCACTGATACAGATACTCTCATTCTCATTCTCTGGCCTATAGAGAAAAACACAGGGGAGGATTTGTCCCAGGATAGAGCTGGACTAACTAATGGAAGGAAGGAAGGAAGGAAGGACAAATGGAAGGAAGGAAGGACAAATGGAAGGAAGGAAGGACAAATGGAAGGGAGGAAGAAAGAAAGAAAGAAAGGAAGAAAGACAGGAAGGAAGGATGGTAGGACAAATGGAAGGAAGGAAGGAAGGTAGGACAAATGGAAGGAAGGAAGGAAGGAAGGAAGGACGGCCAAAAGTAGGAAAAGAAGGAAAGGAAGAAAGGAAGGACAAATTAAGGAAAGGAAGAAAGGAAGGAAGGAAGGAAGGATGGATGGATGGATGGAAAAATGGATGTAAGGAAGGAATGAAGGACACATGGAAGGAAGGAAGGAAGAGAAGACAGGAAGGAAAGATGGAAGGAAGGACAAATGGAAGGAAGGAAGGAAGAAAGGAAGGAAGGAAGAAAGGAAGGAAGGAAGGACGGACGGACGGACAAATTGAAGGAAGGAAGGAAGGAAGGAAGGAAGCACAACTGAAGGAAGAGTGTTCTCTTTATGGAGAACAGATTGCCAATTACAGCGTGTTATCTCATCGTCCTGCTGGGACTTCATCATGGCCGGAGACAGAAGAGGAAGGTTTGGTGTATTCTGGATAATTGCTTCCTACTGTTTCCTCTCCTCTCATTCTCTCCTATAGATAACAAACACAGAGGAGCAAAGACCACACTTCTCACCACGTCGCCTTTTCTCAGTTTGACCTCCAGATTCTGGGAAATGTGAGACTGAATTTTTATTAGTTAGTTACGCTGTGAAGACATTGAGGAGCGGTGAAACTGTCCTGTGGTGGACGGCTATGCTATCTCAGTGCAGCCTGTAATGGGAATTCTTATTATTCTTCTTCTCTGATACAAATGAGTAACTATGTCATATGATGCTTTGTCATATGCATACTTCCATCTACGTAACATCAATCGTCTCCGTACCTCACCACTATCCTGGTAAACACCCTGATCACATCCCGTCTAGACTACTGTAACTCTCTCCTCTTTGGTCTTCCTCTGAAATCTCTCCACAAACTCCAACTGGTCCAGAACGCAGCCTCTCGTATCATAACCAGAACTCCCTCTCCCTCTTCACAATCTGGCACCATCACTACCCCCCCCCCCCCCCCCCCGCCCCCTCCCTCCCCCGACCCCTCCCAACCTGGCACCATCATATCTCTCTGAACTTATTCACATCTACACACCTTCTCCAATCTCCGATCGTCCTCTGCCCACCAGCTCTTCGCCCCATCTGCCAACTTAACCACCACCATGGGGTCAAGACCCTTCAGCCGATCTGCCCCCCCCCAACCCCCCAACCCTAACCCTAACCCTAACCCTAACCTTAACCACCATGGGGTCAAGAACCTTCAGCCGATCTGCCCCCCCCCAACCCCCCAACCCTAACCCTAACCTTAACCACCATGGGGTCAAGAGCCTTCAGCCGATCTGCCCCCCCCCAACCCCCCAACCCTAACCCTAACCTTAACCACCATGGGGTCAAGAGCCTTCAGCCGATCTGCCCCCCCCAACCCCCCAACCCTAACCTTAACCACCATGGGGTCAAGAGCCTTCAGCCGATCTGCCCCCCCCAACCCCCCAACCCTAACCCTAACCTTAACCACCATGGGGTCAAGAGCCTTCAGCCAATCTGCCCCCCCCAACCCCCCAACCCTAACCCTAACCTTAACCACCATGGGGTCAAGAGCTTTCAGCTGATCTGCCCCCCACCCCCCAACCCTAACCCTAACCTTAACCACCATGGGGTCAAGAGCCTTCAGCCGATCTGCCCCCCGCCCCCACCCCAACCCCCCAACCCTAACCCCCCCCTCGCCTCGGGAACTCTCTCCCACCTGACCTATTAATGCACTTTGTAGTCACATTCATATTTATTCTTTATCTTTGTACTAAATGTCTGTTTTATATTGTTTGATGTGTTATATGTGCCTTGTAAGGAGTCCTTGAGTGCTTTGAAAGGCGCCTTTAAATAAAATGCATTATTATTATTATTGTGCTTACATTGTTCTGATGGTAGAACGAGGTCATCCTTTCACTACATAATGTATTATTGTATATAATCTGACAGTTTTCTCTGCTCTGGGCTCACTGTGCCATCTCACACTGGAGACAGCAAGGAGTCCGTCTGCAGTCTGAATAAACTAGAGAAAGACAAGGAACGGCTTTGTGCTTCTACAGTTGGTGGTGCTAAACAGAACAGTACAGGGTTTTTTGAGTTTTTTTGACATGAGACAAACAGGACATATGTATAAAATAAATGGCACAGCATCATAATAGCACTAATTCAGGTGTTAGACATTAAATCGAGATTTTAAAAAAGGTTTCCACTTCAGCAGATGTAATGTACCTGATGATTTTCTCCAAGTGTAATATATCTCCCAGTTCTCTCAACCACATTTCAGATTTCCAAGACTGTAAAATTAGCTTTCTGGCTAACAATGTTGAAAGAGAAATAGCCTTTAGCTTCACAGCTACCCTTCAGACTCCCATATTTCTGTAAACTGTCAACAGCACACAAGAAAATGGTGAAATTCAACTCTTTTTTTTTTTCAGGCTTGTTTGTGATGGAAAAATACTGAATCCAGATTTTACATCAGCGGCTAAAAGTCTGTTCTTTTCTTACTGGTGATGAAAAAACTGTTGTTTGCTGCAAAAAGGAAAGAAAATAGGGAAGTTTTTAAAGAATATGGAGCCAGTTTATTACATTTTTTGGAAAGTAAGCCACTTATAGTTACAGTAAAATGCTTTTATATCAATGAGAAACATCTACTACTGACTTTATGTCCCTTCTTGTTCCCTTCATTTTAGTCTTTTTTTTGTTAAGGTTCACAACTACTTTTCACATTGTCTGGATTGGCCCCCCCGAACCACACGGTGAATAGGTCTGGGTTACATGGATGATTAAAGTAGCTGTATGTAACAAATATATTCCAAGTAATCATAAAATGTCCCTAAACATCACCAGACATTAAGGAATCATGTTCATTTCAAACACTGATATCACTGACAGTCGTAGTCCAGCCAGAATATTCACATTTGAAAAGCTCCACCCACCACCTAGCTACCAATCACCAAGTCAGTACTGATGCTCCACCCACCACCTAGCTACCAATCACCAAGTCAGTACTGATGCTCCACCCACCACCTAGCTACCAATCACCAAGTCAGTACTGACGCTCCACCCACCACCTAGCTACCAATCACCAAGTCAGTACTGACGCTCCGCCCACCACCTAGCTACCAATCACCAAGTCAGTACTGATGCTCCACCCACCACCTAGCGACCAATCACCAAGTCAGTACTGATGCTCCACCCACCACCTAGCTACCAATCACCAAGTCAGTACTGATGCTCCACCCACCACCTAGCTACCAATCACCAAGTCAGTACTGATGCTCCACCCACCACCTAGCTACCAATCACCAAGTCAGTACTGATGCTCCACCCACCACCTAGCTACCAATCACCAGGTCAGTGCTAATGCTCCACCCACCACCTAGCTACCAATCACCAAGTCAGTACTGATGCTCCACCCACCACCTAGCTACCAATCACCAGGTCAGTACTGATGCTCCACCCACCACCTAGCTACCAATCACCAAGTCAGTACTGATGCTCCACCCACCACCTAGCTACCAATCACCAAGTCAGTACTGATGCTCCACCCACCACCTAGCTACCAATCACCAAGTCAGTACTGATGCTCCACCCACCACCTAGCTACCAATCACCAGGTCAGTGCTAATGCTCCACCCACCACCTAGCTACCAATCACCAAGTCAGTACTGATGCTCCACCCACCACCTAGCTACCAATCACCAGGTCAGTAGCATTCCAGGTTGCCAGTTGCCACTGAGCTGCAGCTAGGAACACTGCAGATAATGTCTGATGTTACAAAACCAAAAAAACCTCGTTATGACTCTCAAATACGTTGTGACAATTTGAGAAACAAAACCAGGGTATGTATAGGAGATGCCTTTGAAACATGGAGACGGTTACAGCGTCATACAGCACTCAGCTGCACCCGCTGATACGGAGGAGGATATGCAGGATCACGTCCAACAACTGGCAACCCGCGTGAAGTAGACTCTGGCAGGGAGGGGGCGAGGAGTAACAGCTCTCTCCAGTGTTTTGAACGTGGGCCGCAGTACCATTTCTAAACACTAGGTGTCAGAGTTACATACTTCAACTTTAAAGCAAACTTATCAAGAAATCAAAGGTCCTTAGTGGATCAGCTGAGAACAGGAATCCTTCCCCTGAACTGGGCCTGTAGACGTCCGGATGACAGATTCCAGTCCCGGACCATCTGGCTCCATTGTTGATTTTCATTGTGCCTCTCTCCCCTATCCTTCCTTTCTCTCCTCTCTACCCCAACCGGTCGAGGCAGATGTTCTCCCACTTCTGAGTCTGGTTCTGCCTGAGGTTTCTTCCTGTTAAAAGGGAGTTTTTTCTCGCCACTGTTGCTCATGTGGGAATGTTGGGTCTCTTTAAAGTTAAAACCTGAAGAGTTTGGTTTAGAACCTGCTCTATGTGGAAAGAGCCTTGAGATAACTCTGTTGTGATTTGGCGCTATACAAATAAAGATTGATTGATTGATTGATTGATTGACTGAACCTTGAAGTCGGTAGATTTATAAATATGTTGGAAGACGAAAGGTTATATCAGGTAGGAACTCAAAGAGAGGACTCGGATGCAGAACTCAAGATGAAGCTGACAAGGCTTTATTCTCAAAAATGGTGATGAACAAAAAGCGCCTCAATCGAGGGAAAAGCAGGAAAAAAAGGTGAACTATAAACTATGGATATATTTCTGATTTTATGTCCCTCTGTCTTTGATTTCTAGTTTGTTTGGATGATTCATTATAAAACTTATAAAACTTTGGCATTTTTCTTCCTTTTGGT
Source organism: Scomber japonicus (assembly GCF_027409825.1). Lineage (NCBI taxonomy): Eukaryota > Metazoa > Chordata > Actinopteri > Scombriformes > Scombridae > Scomber > Scomber japonicus. The sequence goes on along the minus strand of NC_070597.1, from coordinate 2,523,233 downwards.
GGGATAGTGTCCCTTCTTCACTTTGACGACTTTATGCTTCTTGATATAAAATACTGCCAGAACAGGCCAGAAAGAAATTGTGAGTAGTTTTAACTTTTTGTGGTGAATTGCAGCGAGAGAAAAACCTACAGAGTGATCTGATGTGTTGAAGATAAACTTACTGTGACTGTTTCTGCTCGTCACACACTGGACAGTTATAGATTAAACATAATTATGGCCCTGAACCTTACGTTAACCCTTTATAGGACACTCTTTGAAAGGAAGGGAGGAAGGAAGGAAGGATGGAGGAAAGAAGGAAGGAAGGAAGGGGGGAGGAAAGAAAGAGAGAAGGAGGGAGGGAGGGAGGAAGGGAAGAAAGAAGGAAGGAAGGAAGAAGAAAGGGGGATGGAGGAAGGAAAGAAGGAAGGGACGAGAGAAGGAGGGAGGGAGGAAGAACAGATGGAAGGAAGGAAATGAAGAAGAAAGGGGGACGGAGGAAGGAAAGAACGAAGGGAGGAGAGAGGAAGAACAGATGGAAGGAAGGAAAGGAAGGAAGGAATGAAAGGAGGAAGGAAAGAAGGAATGAAAAGAGGAAGGAAAGAAGGAAGGGAGGAGAGAAGGAGGGAGGGAGGAAGGACAGATGGAAGTAAGGAAAGGAAGGAAGGAAGGACGGAGGAAGGAAAGAAGGAAGGGAGGGAGGAAGGACAGATGGAAGGAAGGAAGGAAGGACGGCGGAAATAAGGAACGAGGGAGGGAGAAAGGAAAAGAGGAAGGGAAGAAAGAAGGCAGGGAGGAAGGAAAAGAAGGAAGGACACACACTGTACAGTTATAGAGATGCAGGAAAACAGAAGGCTGCATGGAGACAGTTTATTATATTCTTTGGAAATAAGCCATTTATTTTCTCCTGGACATATATTTCTAATTTTATATCCCCCGGTCTTCTAGTTTGGATGTATGATTCATGATATAACTTATAAAACTTTGCCATTTTTTCTCCCTTTTGGTGTTTTTGTGTGATCTTCATACTGAGTCATCACAATCCCTTCAGACTCCCATATTTCTGTATTCTTGGACAATTCTCCAAAGAAACTAAAACTGTCAACAGCACACAAGAAAATGGTGAAATTCAGCTTTTTTTTTTTTTTTTTTTTTTTCAGGCTTGTTTGTGACAGAAAAATACTGAATCCTGATTTTACATCAGCGGCTAAAAGTCTGTTCTTACTGGTGATGAAAAAACTGTTGTTTGCTGCAAAAAGGAAAGAAAATAAGGACGTTTTTAAAGAATATGGAGCCAGTTTATTACATTTTTGCAAAGTAAACCACTTATAGTTACAGTAAAATGCTTTTATATCAATGAGAAACATCTACTGCTGATTTTATGTCTCTTCTTGTTTCCTTCATTTTAACCTTTTTTTGTCTTTTTTTTGTTACGGTTGTAAATCTGTGGCTAAGAGTCCGTTTCTACTGGCTGGAAATGGAAGAAAAAACTAGGGCTGTCAAACGATACATTTTTTAAATCGAGATTAATCGCAGAGTTTCCATAGTTAATCGCGATTAATGGCGTTTTGAATTGCATGTTTAAAATCCTGTTATTTTCCATTTGAAGGCAGTTTTAAGCCCATAATGTAAAGCATTTCTTACCAGAGTGTCTTAACTGGGAATCAATCACGGCTCTGCTGCGACTCCCACACTCCAAAATGGTCCTTTGGTGGAGCTGAGGCTGGCTTGGCTGCACCTGGGTGTTTAGCGTGGAGGTGCTAACTCAAACTCCACGTACTCCGGTGGTAGTTAAACTCCGTTTGACACAGGTTGCATTTTACTTTTGACTTGTCAACTGAAGCGTCTGGAAGTGTTTTAAAGTTAAACAAGCCGTTCAAAAGTCCAGTAGCTCTCTTACTTTCCATCAGCGCGGTAGGTTTACTGCAGGAGGCCACTTCAAAGCATAGCGCTACAGCTAGAGGAGCCGTCTACGGGGGAGGAGAAGGGACAAAAAGGCTTGCAACATTAAAATGCCATTAAAAAAGATTAACACGTTATAGATTGCATTAATCTAATCGCGATTAACGCGTTAACGCCGACAGCCCTAGAAAAAACATTGTTTGCTGCAAAAAAGGATAGAAAATAGAGACTTTTAGAAACTAGTTTATTATATTTTTGGAAAGTAAGCAACTTATAGTTTTCTGAAAAAGGCATTTATACCAATTAGAAACAACTCATGGACATATATTTCTGATATTATGCCCCCCTGGTGATTATAATAAGACATACTGAGCTTGTATTTTCCTTTGTTTTATTGGGATTAATCCTTTCCATGCATATTTTAGTCATTTTTTTAAGTGGAAAAACTGTCGTTTGCTGCAAAAAGGAGAGAAAACAAGCAAGTTTTTAAAGAATATGGAGCCAGTTTATTACATTTTTTGGAAAGTAAGCCACTTATAGTTTCAGTAAAATGCTTTTATAGCAATGAGGAACATCTACTACTGACTTTATGTCCCTTCTTGTTTCCTTCATTTTAGTCTTTTTTAAGTCTTTTTTTTGTTAAGGTTGTAAATCTGTGGCTAAGAGTCCGTGTCTACTGGTTGGAAATGGAAGAAAAAACATTGTTTGCTGCAAAAAAGGATAGAAAATGGACCCTTTTAGAGGCTAGTTTATTATATTTTTGGAAAGTAAACTAAGAAAACTATATCAATTAGAAACAACTCATTGACATATATTTCTGATTTTATGCCCCCTGGTGCGGTGTTGCCAACTTGGCGACTTTCTCTCTAAATCTGGCGACTTTCCAAACCCTCATAGCGACTTTTTTCCTCAAAAGCGACAAATCTAGCGGCTTTATCTGGTGTTATTGGAGACTCTGAAGTGAAAGCACGTATTGTTACTGTCCTCAACGAGTAGTGGGTGCTGCCGTGAGCCCCTCCCCCATCCCAAAGCACTCACAGGCGGTCAGGTTCACAGTAGCCTCACACAGCTGCAGTCAGAGCAGAGAGGAGACCCACCCCACACCACTCCACATCCACCCTGCATAACGTCCGTCTTTTGATTCAATTTGATATTCTAACATTTAACAATAAAGATCAAAATTGATTTTTTTACATTTTAAAAAACAAACAAACCAAGAATCAACATAAGAAAGCTCATTTGTAGTTCTTAACATAGACTTTTTGTCTCTCCCAAGACGTTATCCCTCTCTCCTACAGCGTCCGTTACAATAACATGCAAATAGTAGTTATGCAAATTAGGCGATTACGTCATTTGGCGACTTTTAGGACAGCCTATAGCTACTTTCCTTACTGAGGAGTTGGCAACACTGCCCTGGTGATTATAATAAGAGATACTGAGCTCTGTTATGATGTATTTTCCTTTGTTTGATTGGGATTAATCCTTCCCATGCATATTTTAGTAGTTTTTTTAAGTGTATCTGATTATCTGATGGCATTCCTGTGTAGCCGAGCTAATCCTGAGAATAACGATATCTGACACGATTAATAAAGTGTAAAACGAGCTCGAACAGCAGCAGAGTTTAAAGGGTTAATCCTGCTAAAATCATAAATCTGCCAATTAAGCAGATTGGGAACGAGCATCTTGATCACCGCCTCCGTGAAAACCAGAATCACTGTTTGTGTGGTTTCTTTTTTTTTTTAGATGAGGTGAGATGAAACATCAGCGATCCCCGTTGGGAAATTAGGCGGCAGTGGGAGAAATGGGAGTAATGGGATTCATCAGGGCAAAACGACCAATAGAGTATTAAAAAAAAAAAAGCAATAAAAGGGAAGAGAGATGGAGCATTTAAAAACAATTTGGCACCTGGAAAAATAAAATAAAATAAAATGAGAGACGATACGGAGCGAGCTGTGAGTGACGCTGTGTGGCGGGTCGCAGGGTTACCACGGTAACCATATCAATGATTATTATTTTACTGCCAAAAAAATACAAAACTAAAAAATCTAATTTCACAGATTTACTGGAGCTTTAAAAGAAGGTTCAGTTGTTAATCTTTTACTTTATTTAATTTCTTCTGTTTCTGCCGAGTTTCATTTAGATTCATAAAAAAAGACAAAAAGAAAAGAAAAAAGTTGGAACAGATGGAAGGAAGATGGAAGGAAGGAACGAAGAAGGGAAAAAAGGAACGAAGGAAGGACAGATGGAAGGAAGAAAGGAACGAAGACAGGAAAAAAGGAAGGAAGGAAGGACAGATGGAAGGAAGAAAGGAACGAAGACAGGAAGGAAGGAAGGAAGGAAGAAAAAAAGAAAGACAGATGGAAGAAATGGAGGAAGGAAGGAAGGAAGGACAGATGGAAGGAAGGAAGGAAGAAAGGAAAAAAGGAAGGAAGGAAGGACAGATGGAAGGAAGGAAGGAACGAAGAAAGGAAGGAAGGAAGGAAGAAAAAAAGAAAGACAGATGGAAGAAATGGAGGAAGGAAGGAAGGAAGGACAGATGGAAGGAAGGAAGGAAGAAAGGAAAAAGGGAAGGAAGGAAGGACAGATGGAAGGAAGGAAGGAACGAAGACAGGAAGGAAGGAAGGAAGAAAAAAAGAGACAGATGGAAGAAATGGAGGAAGGAAGGAAGGAAGGACAGATGGAAGGAAGAAAGGAACGAAGAAAGGAAGGAAGGAAGGAAGAAAAAAAGAGACAGATGGAAGAAATGGAGGAAGGAAGGAAGGACAGATGGAAGGAAGGAAGGAAGGAAGAAAGGAAAAAGGGAAGGAAGGAAGGACAGATGGAAGGAAGGAAGGAACGAAGAAAGGAAGGAAGGAAGGAAGAAAAAAAGAAAGACAGATGGAAGAAATGGAGGAAGGAAGGAAGGACAGATGGAAGGAAGGAAGAAAGGAAAAAAGGAAGGAAGGAAGGACAGATGGAAGGAAGAAAGGAACGAAGACAGGAAGGAAGGAAGGAAGAAAAAAAGAAAGACAGATGGAAGAAATGGAGGAAGGAAGGAAGGAAGGACAGATGGAAGGAAGGAAGGAAGAAAGGAAAAAAGGAAGGAAGGAAGGAACGAAGAAAGGAAGGAAGGAACGAAGAAAGGAAGGAAGGAAGGAAGAAAAAAAGAAAGACAGATGGAAGAAATGGAGGAAGGAAGGAAGGAAGGACAGATGGAAGGACGAAAGGAACGAAGGAAGGAAGGAAGGGAGGAAGGACAGACAGAAGGAAGAAAGGGAGGAAGGACAGTCTGCATCTGAGTTTCATTTAGATCCATAAAAAAAAGACAAAAAGAAAAGAAAACAGTTAATTATGTGTATTTCCTCTCAGAGTTCGGAGGGGCAACTGTGTTAAATTAACTAATTACTAATTATTTAACACTTTCTGTCAAATGGTGTAACCACAAAAGAATGATAAATATTAAATATTTTATCACTTACAGTGAATTTAACCTTCCTGTCGTCCTCACGGGTCAAATTGACCCCATCTCTCTTTTGACTGTTCCTTCCTTCCTTCCTTCCTTCCCGCTTTCTTTGCTCCCTTCTCCTTCCTTCCTTCCTTCTTCCCTTCCTTCCCTCTTTCTTTGCTCCCGTCTCCTTCCTTCCTTCCTTCTTCCCTTCCTTCCCTCTTTTTTTGCTCCCTTCTCCTTCCTTCCTTCCTTCCTTCCTTCCTTCCCTCTTTCTTTGCTCCCTTCTCCTTCCTTCCTTCCTTCCTTCCTCTTTCTTTGCTCCCTTCTCCCTCCTTCCGTCCTTCCTTCCTCTTTCTTTGCTCCCTTCTCCTTCCTTCCTTCCTTCTTCTCTTCCTTCCCTCTTCCTTTGCTCCCTTCTCCTTCCTTCCTTCCTTCCTTCCTCTTTCTTTGCTCCCTTCTCCTTCCTTCCTTTCTTCCTTCCTTCCTTACTCCTTTCCTCCTTCCTTCCTTTCTTCCTTCCTTCCTTACTCCTTTCCTCCCTCCCTCCTTACTCTTTTCCTTCCTCAATCCTTCCTTCCTCTTGTCCCTCCTTCCTCTTTTCCTCCCTCCTTCCCTCTTTACTCCCTTCCTTCCTCCCTTCCTTCCTTCTTTCCTTCCTTCCTTCCTTCCTTTCTTCCAAAGTTTTTTATGGTTACACCACCATAAAAAAAGTTATACATTTCTTTTTGGTCCCTTTAAACCCTCCGTACTTAACGATGATTATCTGACTTTAAACTAAACTCCTGGAGTAATATGTGTGATGGAGGTGAGTAACGGCGGTCAGTCATTAATAAACATGATTTCCTGCCAGAAGATAAAGAATGGATTAGCTGTGTTTGCTCTGCTCAGGCGTTAATTACAGCGCCTTCCTTCCTTCCTTCCTTCCTTCCTTCCTTCCTTCCTTTCTTCCTTCCTTTCTTCCTTCCTTCTTTCTTGCCTCACTTCCTTCCTTCTTCCCTTCCTTCCCTCTTTCTTTGCTCCCTTCTCCTTCCTCCCTCCCTCCTTACTCTTTCCTTCCTCATTCCTTCCTTCCTCCTGTCCCTCCTTTCACCCTTCTTCCTTTCCTCACTTCCTTCCTTCCTTCCTTCCTCCTTCCTTCCTTCCTCTTTTCCTCCCTCCTTCCCTCCTTACTCCCTTCCTTCCTTCTTTCTTGCCTCACTTCCTTCCTTCCTTCTTCCCTTCCTTCCCTCTTTCTTTGCTCCCTTCTCCTTCCTTCCTCCCTCCTCCCTCCTTTCCTTCCTCATTCCTTCCTTCCTCCTGTCCCTCCTTCCACCCTTCTTCCTTTCCTCACTTCCTTCCTTCCTTCCTCTTTTCCTCCCTCCCTCCCTCTTTACTCCCTTCCTTCCTTCCTTCCAAAGTTTTTATGGTTACACCACCATAAAAAAAAGTTATACATTTCTTTTTGGTCCCTTTAAACCCTCCGTACTTAACGATGATTATCTGACTTTAAACTAAACTCCTGGAGTAATATGTGTGATGGAGGTGAGTAACGGCGGTCAGTCATTAATAAACATGATTTCCTGCCAGAAGATAAAGAATGGATTAGCTGTGTTTGCTCTGCTCAGGCGTTAATTACAGCGCCTTCCTTCCTTCCTTCCTTCCTTCCTTCCTTCCTTCTTTCCTTTCTTCCTTCCTTCCTTCCTTCCTTCCTCCCTTCCTTCCTCCCTTCCTTCCTCCCTTTCAAAGTTTTTATGGTTACACTGCTTAGACATTTTTGCCATAATCCTCTAATATATTCTCCTTCCTTCCTTCCTTCCTTCCTTTTTTCCTTTTTTCCTTCCTTCCTTCCTCCCTTCTTTCTTGCCTCACTTCCTTCCTTCCTTCCTTCTTCCCTTCCTTCCCTCTTTCTTTGCTCCATTCTCCTTCCTCCCTCCCTCCTTACTCTTTCCTTCCTCATTCCTTCCTTCCTCCTGTCCCTCCTTCCTCCCTTCTTTCCTTCCTTTCTTCCTTCTTTCCTTCCTTCCTTCTGTCCTTCCTTTCTTCCTTCTTTCCTTCCTTCCTTCCTTCCTTCTTTCCTTCTTTCCTTCCATCCTTCCTTCTGTCCTTCCTTTCTTCCTTCTTTCCTTCCTTCCTTCTGTCCTTCCTCCCTTCCTTCCTCCCTTCCTCCCTTCCTTCCTTCCTCCCTTCCTTCCTTCCTTCCTTCCTTCCTTCCTTCCTTCCTCTCTTCCTTCCTTCCTTCTTCCTTGCCTCAATTCCTTCCTTCCTTCCTTCCTTCCTCCCTTTTTTCCTTCCTTCCTTCCTTCCTTCCTTCCTTCCTTCCTTCCTCTCTTCCTTCCTTCCTTCTTCCTTGCCTCAATTCCTTCCTTCCTTCCTTCCTTCCTTCCTTCCTCCCTTCCTTCCTTCCTTCCTTCTGTCCTTCCTTTCTTCCTTCTTTCCTTCTTTCCTTCCATCCTTCCTTCTGTCCTTCCTTTCTTCCTTCTTTCCTTCTTTCCTTCCATCCTTCCTTCTGTCCTTCCTTTCTTCCTTCTTTCCTTCTTTCCTTCCTTCTTTCTCTCCTTCCTTCCTTCCAAAGTTTTTATGGTTACACCACCATAAAAAAAGTTATACATTTCTTTTTGGTCCCTTTAAACTCTCCGTACTTAACGATGATTATCTGACTTTAAACTAAACTCCTGGAGTAATATGTGTGATGGAGGTGAGTAACGGCGGTCAGTCATTAATAAACATGATTTCCTGCCAGAAGATAAAGAATGGATTAGCAGTGTTTGCTCTGCTCAGGCGTTAATTACAGCGCCTTCCTTCCTTCCTTCCTTCCTTCCTTCTTTCCTTTCTTCCTTCCTTCCTTCCTCCCTTTCAAAGTTTTTATGGTTACACCGCTTAGACATTTTTGCCATAATCCTCTAATATATTCTCCTTCCTTCCTTCCTTTTTTCCTTCCTTCCTTCCTCTCTTCCTTCCTTCCTTCCTTCTTCCCTTCCTTCCCTCTTTCTTTGCTCCCTTCTCCTTCCTCCCTCCCTCCTTACTCCTTTCCTTCCTCATTCCTTCCTTCCTCCTGTCCCTCCTTCCACCCTTCTTCCTTTCCTCACTTCCTTCCTTCCTCCTTTACTTCCTTCCTTCCTTCCTCTTTTCCTCCCTCCTTCCCTCCTTACTCCCTTCCTTCCTTCTTTCTTGCCTCAATTCCTTCCTTCCTTCCTTCCTTCCTTCCTCCCTTTCAAAGTTTTTATGGTTACACTGCTTAGACATTTTTGCCATAATCCTCTAATATATTCTCCTTCCTTCCTTCCTTCCTTCCTTCCTCTCTTCCTTCCTTCCTTCCTTCCTCTCTTCCTTCCTTCCTTCTTTCTTGCCTCAATTCCTTCCTTCCTTCCTTCCTTCTTTCCTTTCTTCCTTCCTTCTTTCCTTCCTTCCTCCCTTTCAAAGTTTTTATGGTTACACTGCTTAGACATTTTTGCCATAATCCTCTAATATATTCTCCTTCCTTCCTTCCTTCCTTCCTTCCTCTCTTCCTTCCTTCCTTCTTTCTTGCCTCAATTCCTTCCTTCCTTCCTTCCTTCCTTCTTTCCTTTCTTCCTTCCTTCTTTCCTTCCTTCCTCCCTTTCAAAGTTTTTATGGTTACACCGCTTAGACATTTTTGCCATAATCCTCTAATATATTCTCCTTCCTTCCTTCCTTCCTTTTTTCCTTCCTTCCTTCCTCCCTTCTTTCTTGCCTCACTTCCTTCCTTCCTTCCTTCCTTCTTCCCTTCCTTCCCTCTTTCTTTGCTCCCTTCTCCTTCCTCCCTCCCTCCTTACTCCTTTCCTTCCTCATTCCTTCCTTCCTCCTGTCCCTCCTTCCACCCTTCTTCCTTTCCTCACTTCCTTCCTTCCTTCCTCCTTCCTTACTCCTTTACTTCCTTCCTTCCTTCCTCTTTTCCTCCCTCCTTCCCTCTTTACTCCCTTTCTTCCTCTTTTCCTCCCTCCTTCCCTCTTTACTCCCTCCCTTCCTCCCTCCTTCCCTCTTTACTCCCTCCCTTCCTTCCTTCCTTCCTCCTTCCTTCCTTCCTCTTTTCCTCCCTCCTTCCCTCTTTACTCCCTTCCTTCCTCCCTTCCTTCCTTCCTTCTTTCCTTCCTTCCTTCCTTCCTTCCAAACCCTCCGTACTTAACGATGATTATCTGACTTTAAACTAAACTCCTGGAGTAATATGTGTGATGGAGGTGAGTAACGGCGGTCAGTCATTAATAAACATGATTTCCTGCCAGAAGATAAAGAATGGATTAGCTGTGTTTGCTCTGCTCAGGCGTTAATTACAGCGCCTTCCTTCCTTCCTTCCTCCCTTTTTTCCTTCCTTCCTTCCTTCCTTCCTTCCTTCCTTCTTCCTTGCCTCAATTCATTCCTTCCTTCCTTCCTCCCTTCCTTCCTTCTTTCCTTCTTTCCTTCCTTCCTTCCTTCTTTCCTTCTGTCCTTCCTTCCTTCCTTCCTCCCTTCTTTCTTGCCTCACTTCCTTCCTTCCTTCCTTCTTCCCTTCCTTCCCTCTTTCTTTGCTCCCTTCTCCTTCCTCCCTCCCTCCTTACTCCTTTCCTTCCTCATTCCTTCCTTCCTTCTTCCCTTCCTGCCCTCTTTCTTTGCTCCCTTCTCCTTCCTCCCTCCCTCCTTACTCCTTTCCTTCCTCATTCCTTCCTTCCTCCTGTCCCTCCTTCCACCCTTCTTCCTTTCCTCACTTCCTTCCTCCTTCCTTACTCCCTTCCTTCCTTCCTCTTTTCCTCCCTCCTTCCCTCCTTAATCCCTTCCTTTCTTCTTTCTTGCCTCCCTCCCTTCCTTTCTTCCTCCCTTTCAAAGTCTTTATGGCTACACCACTTAGACATTTTTGCCATAATCCTCTAATATATTCTCCTTCCTTCCTTCCTTCCTTCCTTCCTCTCTTCCTTCCTTCCTTCTTTCTTGCCTCAATTCCTTCCTTCCTTCCTTCCTTCCTTCCTTCCTTCCTTCCTTCCTTCCTTCTTTCCTTTCTTCCTTCCTTCCTTCCTCCCTTTCAAAGTCTTTATGGTTACACCACTTAGACATTTTTGCCATAATCCTCTAATATATTCTCCTTCCTTCCTTCCTTCCTTCCTTTTTTCCTTTTTTCCTTCCTTCCTTCCTCCCTTCTTTCTTGCCTCACTTCCTTCCTTCCTTCCTTCTTCCCTTCCTTCCCTCTTTCTTTGCTCCATTCTCCTTCCTCCCTCCCTCCTTACTCCTTTCCTTCCTCATTCCTTCCTTCCTCCTGTCCCTCCTTCCACCCTTCTTCCTTTCCTTCCTTCCTTCCTCCCTTTCAAAGTCTTTATGGCTACACCACTTAGACATTTTTGCCATAATCCTCTAATATATTCTCCTTCCTTCCTTCCTTCCTTCCTTCCTCTCTTCCTTCCTTCCTTCTTTCTTGCCTCAATTCCTTCCTTCCTTCCTTCCTTCTTCCCTTCCTTCCCTCTTTCTTTGCTCCCTTCTCCTTCCTCCCTCCCTCCTTACTCCTTTCCTTCCTTCCTTCCTCCCTTTCAAAGTTTTTATGGTTACACCGCTTAGACATTTTTGCCATAATCCTCTCCTTCCTTCCTTCCTTCCTTCCTTCCTCCTGTCCCTCCTTCCACCCTTCTTCCTTTCCTCACTTCCTTCCTTCCTCCTTTACTTCCTTCCTTCCTTCCTCTTTTCCTCCCTCCTTCCCTCCTTAATCCCTTCCTTCCTTCCTTCCTTCCTTCCTTCCTTCCTTCCTTCCTTTCTTCCTTCCTTCCTTCCTTCCTCCCTTCCTTCCTCCCTTTCAAAGTTTTTATGGTTACACCGCTTAGACATTTTTGCCATAATCCTCTAATATATTCTCCTTCCTTCCTTCCTTCCTTTTTTCCTTCCTTCCTTCCTCTCTTCCTTTCTTCCTTCCTTCTTTCTTGCCTCACTTCCTTCCTTCCTTCCTTCTTCCCTTCCTTCCCTCTTTCTTTGCTCCCTTCTCCTTCCTCCCTCCCTCCTTACTCCTTTCCTTCCTCATTCCTTCCTTCCTCCTGTCCCTCCTTCCACCCTTCTTCCTTTCCTCACTTCCTTCCTTCCTCCTTCCTTCCTCCTTTACTTCCTTCCTTCCTTCGTCTTTTCCTCCCTCCCTCCCTCTTTACTCCCTTCCTTCCTTCCTTCCAAAGTTTTTATGGTTGCACCACCATAAAAAAAGTTATACATTTCTTTTTGGTCCCTTTAAACTCTCCGTACTTAACGATGATTATCTGACTTTAAACTAAACTCCTGGAGTAATATGTGTGATGGAGGTGAGTAACGGCGGTCAGTCATTAATAAACATGATTTCCTGCCAGAAGATAAAGAATGGATTAGCTGTGTTTGCTCTGCTCAGGCGTTAATTACAGCGCCTTCCTTCCTTCCTTCCTTCCTTCCTTCTTTCCTTTCTTCCTTCCTCCCTTCCTCCCTTTCAAAGTCTTTATGGCTACACCACTTAGACATTTTTGCCATAATCCTCTAATATATTCTCCTTCCTTCCTTCCTTCCTTCCTTTTTTCCTTCCTTCCTTCCTCTCTTCCTTTCTTCCTTCCTTCTTTCTTGCCTCACTTCCTTCCTTCCTTCCTTCCTCCCTTTCAAAGTTTTTATGGTAATCCTCTAATATATTCTCCTTCCTTCCTTCCTTCCTTCCTTTTTTCCTTTTTTCCTTCCTTCCTTCCTCCCTTCTTTCTTGCCTCACTTCCTTCCTTCCTTCCTTCTTCCCTTCCTTCCCTCTTCCTTTGCTCCCTTCTCCTTCCTCCCTCCCTCCTTACTCCTTTCCTTCCTCATTCCTTCCTTCCTCCTGTCCCTCCTTCCACCCTTCTTCCTTTCCTCACTTCCTTCCTTCCTTCCTCCTTCCTTACTCCTTTACTTCCTTCCTTCCTTCCTTCCTCTTTTCCTCCCTCCCTCCCTCCTTACTCCCTTCCTTCCTTCTTTCCTTCCTTCCTTCCTTCCTTCCAAAGTTTTTATGGTTACACCACCATAAAAAAAGTTATACATTTCTTTTTGGTCCCTTTAAACTCTCCGTACTTAACGATGATTATCTGACTTTAAACTAAACTCCTGGAGTAATATGTGTGATGGAGGTGAGTAACGGCGGTCAGTCATTAATAAACATGATTTCCTGCCAGAAGATAAAGAATGGATTAGCTGTGTTTGCTCTGCTCAGGCGTTAATTACAGCGCTGTAGATTAAAGTAAGCCTGCTGTACTGTGTGCTAACAACGAGAGGCGCGGAGGTGAAGAGGTGAAGCCGAACCCAGAGGAATGCGCTTCATTATTACAGCTTCCTGTTTCTATCTCTCCGTCTGCATCTGTCGTTCATTCCTCTATAGCAGAGGTGTCAAACACATACAGACCAATTTGATCTCATGTGGGCCGGATCATTAAAAAGAAGGAAGGAAGGAAGGAAAGAGGGAAGGAAGAAAGGAACGAAGAAAGGAAGGAAGGAAGGAAGAAAGAGGGAAGAAAGGTAGCAAAGACAGACAGAAGGAAGGAAGGAAGGAAGGAAGGAAGGAAAGAGGGAAGAAAGGTAGCAAGGACAGACGGAAGGAAGGAAGGAAAGAAAGAGGGAAGGAAGGAAGAAAGGAAGGAAGAAAGGAAGGAAGGAAGGAAGAAAGAGGGAAGAAAGGTAGCAAAGACAGACAGAAGGAAGGAAGGAAGGAAGGAAGGAAAGAGGGAAGAAAGGTAGCAAGGACAGACAGAAGGAAGGAAGGAAGGAAAGACAGTCAAAAGGAAAGAGTGAATAAAGGTAGGAAGGACATACAGAAGGAAGGAAGAAAGAAAGAAAGAAAGAAAGAAAGGAAAAGGGAAGGTAGGAAGGACAGATGGAAGGAACGAAGAAAGGAAAAAAGGAAGGAAGGAAGAACGGAAGGAAGGAAGGAAGAAAGAAGGACAGATGGAAGAAATGGAGGAAGGAAGGAAGAAAGGAACGAAGAAAGGAAGGAAGGAAGGACAGAAGGAAGAACAACGAGAGGCGCGGAGGTGAAGAGGTGAAGCCGAACCCAGAGGAATGCGCTTCATTATTACAGCTTCCTGTTTCTATCTCTCCGTCTGCATCTGTCGTTCATTCCTCTATAGCAGAGGTGTCAAACACATACAGACCAATTTGATCTCATGTGGGCCGGATCATTAAAAAGAAGGAAGGAAGCAAGGAAGGAAGGAAGGAAGGAAAGAAAGAAAGAAAGAGGGAAGAAAGGCAGCAAGGACAGACAGAAAGAAGGAAGGAAGGAAGGAAGGAAGGAAAGAAAGACAGACAAAAGGAAAGAGTGAAGAAAGGTAGGAAGGACATACAGAAGGAAGGAAGGAAGGAAGGAAGGAAGGAAAGAAAGAGGGAAGGAAGAAAGGAACAAAGAAAGGAAGGAAGGAAGGAAAGAAAGAAAGACAGACAAAAGGAAAGAGTGAAGAAAGGTAGGAAGGACATACAGAAGGAAGGAAGGAAGGAAAGAAAGGTAGCAAAGACAGACAAAAGGAAGGAAGGAAGGAAAGAGGGAAGAAAGGTAGCTAGGACAGACAGAAGGAAGGAAGGAAGAAAGAAAGAAAGAAAGAAAGAAAGAAAGAAAGAAAGAAAGAAAGAAAGAAAGAAAGAAAGAAAGAAAGAAAGGAAAAGGGAAGGTAGGAAGGACAGATGGAAGGAACGAAGAAAGGAAAAAAGATAGGAAGGAAGGAAGGAAGAACGGAAGGAAGGAAGGAAGAAAGAAGGACAGATGGAAGAAATGGAGGAAGGAAGGAAGAAAGGAACGAAGAAAGGAAGGAAGGAAGGAAGGAAGGAAGGAAGGAAGGAAGGACAGAAGGAAGAACAACGAGAGGCGCGGAGGTGAAGAGGTGAAGCCGAACCCAGAGGAATGCGCTTCATTATTACAACTTCCTGTTTCTATCTCTCCGTCTGCATCTGTCGTTCATTCCTCTATAGCAGAGGTGTCAAACACATACAGACCAATTTGATCTCATGTGGGCCGGATCATTGAAAAGATGGAGGGAAGGAAGGAAGGAAAGAAAGACAGACAAAAGGAAAGAGTGAAGAAAGGTAGGAAGGACAGACAGAAGGAAGGAAGGAAAGAAAGAAAGAGGGAAGAAAGGTAGCAAGGACAGACAGAAGGAAGGAAGGAAGGAAGGAAGGAAAGACAGTCAAAAGGAAAGAGTGAAGAAAGGTAGGAAGGACATACAGAAGGAAGGAAGGAAGGAAGGAAAGAAAGGTAGCAAAGACAGACAGAAGGAAGGAAGGAAGGAAGGAAGGAAAGAAAGACAGACAAAAGGAAAGAGTGAAGAAAGGTAGGAAGGACAGAAGGAAGGAAGGAAGGAAGGAAGGAAGGAAGGAAGGAAGGAAGGAAGGAAGGAAGGAAGGAAAGACAGACAAAAGGAAAGAGTGAAGAAAGGTAGGAAGGACATACAGAAGGAAGGAAAGAAAGGTAGCAAAGACAGACAGAAGGAAGGAAGGAAGGAAGGAAGGAAGGAAAGAAAGACAGACAAAAGGAAAGAGTGAAGAAAGGTAGGAAGGACAGACAGAAGGAAGGAAGGAAGGAAAGAAAGAGGGAAGAAAGGTAGCAAGGACAGACAGAAGGAAGGAAGGAAGGAAGGAAGGAAAGACAGTCAAAAGGAAAGAGTGAAGAAAGGTAGGAAGGACATACAGAAGGAAGGAAGGAAGGAAGGAAGGAAGGAAGGAAAGAAAGAAGGACAAATGGAAGAAACGGAGGAAGGAAGGAAGAAAGGAACGAAGAAAGGAAGGAAGAAAGAAGGACAGATTGAAGAAATGGAGGAAGGAAGGAAGGACAGATGGAAGAAATGGAGGAAGGAAGGAAGGAAGGAAGGAAGGAAGGAAAGAAGGACAAATGGAAGAAACGGAGGAAGGAAGGAAGAAAGGAACGAAGAAAGGAAGGAAGGAAGGACAGCGCTGTAGATTAAAGTAAGCCTGCTGTACTGTGTGCTAACAACGAGAGGCGCGGAGGTGAAGAGGTGAAGCCGAACCCAGAGGAATGCGCTTCATTATTACAGCTTCCTGTTTCTATCTCTCCGTCTGCATCTGTCGTTCATTCCTCTATAGCAGAGGTGTCGGCCACATACAGACCAATTTGATCTCATGTGGGCCGGATCATTGAAAAGATGGAGGGAAGGAAGGAAGGAAGGAAAGAAAGAAAGAAAGAAAGAGGGAAGAAAGGCAGCAAGGACAGACAGAAAGAAGGAAGGAAGGAAGGACAGACAAAAGGAAAGAGTGAAGAAAGGTAGGAAGGACATACAGAAGGAAGGAAGGAAGGAAGGAAAGAAAGAGGGAAGGAAGAAAGGAACGAAGAAAGGAAGGAAGGAAGGAAGGAAGAAAGAGGGAAGAAAGGTAGCAACGACAGACAGAAGGAAGGAAGGAAGGAAGGAAGGAAGGAAAGAAAGAAAGAAAGAAAGAAAGAGGGAAGAAAGGTAGCAAGGACAGAGAAGGAAGGAAGGAAGGAAGGAAAGAAAGAGGGAAGAAAGGTAGCAAGGACAGACAGAAGGAAGGAAGGAAGGAAGGATGAACGGACAGACACATAAATTGACCCTTCCTTCCTTCCTCCCTCCCTCCTTTCCTTCCTTCTTCCTCTCCTACCTACCTCCCTTCCTTCTTTCCTTTCCTTTCCTCTTCTTTCCTTCTTCGTCCCTTCCTTCGTCCTTCCTTTCCTCCCTTCTTCATCCCTTCCTTCCTTGACTCGAGGACAACAGGAGGGTTAAACCTTGATTCATGTCTCAGAGAGCAGAGAGAGTGTATTTTTTAGCTTTTACACCACTAAACAGCTCCTATCACACAATATCATGTCCTATTTTTGGAAAAGTCATCAAATTTCAAAATAAAAGACAGTAGGGGTGTTTTTACAGCTGTGTGGTTTCCATTTATAGATGAAATTACTAATCGATTAATCAATTAATCATTAACAGATTCATTGATAGTTCAGATTAATAAAAGCCGAGTCAGAGATTAACTGCTGTAAATTAGTGTCGGTCCTCACAACTACAGTAATACAAGTTTGTGTGTGTGTGATACTGTGAGTTCACATAGTCACCCATCATTATTTGAGGGTTCATCCTTCATTATTCTGTCTCATCAGGCAGGTAAGGAACCAAGAGAGAGAGAGAGTGTGTGTGTGTGTGTGTGTGTGTGTGTGTGTGTGTGTGTGTGTGTGTGTGTGTGTGTGTGTGTGTGTGTGTGTGACTTTAGCCACTTTTGGGGACACCTGTGCTTTGACCTGTTAATTGGGGACTTTTTGTACAACTGGGGACCAAATTGATAAAAAGCTGATTTTTGGGTTAGTGGTTAATGTTTGGATGGTTTTAGGTAAGTAGTGATTATGTTTAAAGGTAATGAATGTAAGTCTATGTGATTTCCCCCCAAAGAGTGACCTGTGTGTGTGTGTGTGTGTGTGTGTGTGTGTGTGTGTGTTGATAAGATTGATGAGAGCTCATCAGCGGCTGGCAATCACTAAACTTTCTTTTCATTTCTCGCCGTCTGCGTCCCTCCATCTATCATCCTGTCGCCCTCTCTCTCTCTCTCTCTCTCTCTCTCTTTTCTATTTTTAAACATGCAGATTAGCAGCCAGGTGAAACATCCTCCTCTTCCTCTTCCTCTTCCTCTTCCTCCTCTCATAAACTCAGGTGAACCTCCTCCAGCTTCACTTATTCAAACCCCTTTTAAAGACTTTAAAAGCACATTTTAGCCATTTTTCCGAGGAGTTTAGCAGATGAAAAGACACTTATATTGATTTAGCACATTAACATATCAATCTGACATTTGGCAAACTTGTGGAAAAGAAGGGTAGGAAGCAGGAAATGTCAACTTTAAGGAGTTTTTATAAATCATACTATCAATTAATTAGCAGATTATGGTCTCGATTAAATCGCTTTGTCCATAAAATGTCAGAAAAGCCAATCAAAAAAGAAGTTTAACCTGAATGAAAGCTGATTGATTGATAGTAATGTTGTGTTAATGTTAATGTGTTTCACAGCTGATAATAAGATGTAAGTGAATCATAAAACATAAAGAAAAGGAATAAAAGGATGAGAGAACAAATTATAAATTATAAAGAAAAAACAAATTGAAACCAATGCATGCAAGAGAAAATAAGAATGATAAAAATGTAAATAAATAGATAGATTGAGTCTGCCGCCCAAATCACAGCGTCTAATCATCACCACGTCCTCCCTGCTGCTGATCCTAACCCTTACACCCTCCCTCCCATGAAGGAAGGAAGGAAGGAAATAAGAAGGGTAGGAAGGAAGGAAGGAAGGAAGGACGGAAGGACAAACGGACAGACACATAAATTGACCCTTCCTTCCTTCCTCCCTTCCTTCCTTCTTCCTCTTCTACCTCCTTTCCTTTCCTTTCCTTTCCTTTCCTTTTTCGTTCCTCCTTTCCTCCATTCTTCATCCCTTCCTTCCTTGACTCGAGGACTAAACAGCTCCTATCACACAATATATAAATAGATAGATTCAGTCTGCCGCCCAAATCACAGCGTCTAATCATCAACCACGTCGTCCCTGCTGCTAATCCTAACCCTTACACCCCCCCCCCTCCCCTCCTCCCCTCCTCCCCCACCCCCTCCTCTCCTCGCCTCCAAGCAGCAAACAATCCATCTAATTAGAAAGTGAACCAACATCTTCGGTTCTTCCAGCTCGACCTGCAGGCGGCGAGCTCATCATCAGCAGCAGCAGCAGCAGCCGACCGGTTAATGTAAAACTAGAGTTGTCCCTGTCGATTCAGAGCTCTCCCCCCTCCTCTTCCCCCCCGAGGCCTGAATTATGGGCTGCTGGAGGTTAACAAGAAACAACTGAGCAAACACTCCTCCTCTCTCCTCCCGTCCTCCTCCTCACTTCATTACCTGCCTACTCTTCCTTACTCCCTCTCTCTCTCTCTTTCTAGCTCTCTCCGTCTCCTCCAGCTCTTCTAATTTATGAGCTTCACTTCGTCTTCTTACTCTTCTCTCGTCGCCCTCCTCCGCTCAGATAAAACATGCCGCCCCCCCTCTCCCGCCCCATCCCCTAGCTGCTTGTTCTTCTTCTTCTGGATGCTACAGGTGAAATAAATTGACTCGGCCGCAGCACCAGATGCAGATCCCTCCAACTCTTCTTCCTCCCAGTTTATCATCCAAATCCCAGAGAGGAGAAGAAGAAGAAGAAGAAGAAGAAGAAGAAGAAGAAGAAGAAGAAGTTTCACCTCCTGAAAGAGCTGAGAGGTGTGTTTTAATGTTAGATGGTGAGGTTACAACAGAGGTGTCAAACTCATTTTCATTCAAGGGCCACATACAGTCCAATTTGATCTGATGTGGGCCGGATCATTAAAAAGATGTAAGGAAGGAAGGAAGGAAGGACGGAGGGAAGAAGGAAGGTAGGAAGGAAGGATGAAAGGACAAATGGAAGGAAGGACGGAAGGAAGGAAAAGGAGGAGGAGAAGGAAAGATGGAAGGAAGACAGAACAGGTGGAAGGAAGGAAGGAAGACAGAACAGATGGAAGGAAGGAAGGAAAAGGAGGAGGAGAAGGAAAGATGGAAGGAAGACAGAACAGGTGGAAGGAAGGAAGGAAGGAAGGAAAAGAAGACAGAAAGGAAGGAAGGAAAAGAAGACAGAAAGGAAAGAGAAGAAGGAAGAAAAGATGGAGGGAAGACAGGACAGGTGGAAGGAAGGAAGGAAAAGAAGACAAAGGAAAGAAGGAAGGAAGGAAGGAAGGAACAAAGAAAGAAAAGGAGGAAGGAAGGAAGGAAGGAACAAAGAAAGAAAAGGAGGAAGAAAGAAAGAAAGAAAAAAAGAAAGAAAGAAAGAAAGAAAGAAAAGATGGAAGGAAGGAATTAAGTAACAAAAAATGAAAAGAAGGAAGGAAAAGAAGACAGGAAGTTGGCCGGGGCGGACCCCTTGGTGGTCCGGTTCTGGCCCACGGGCCGCATGTTTGACACCACTGGGTTACAAGTTCAATTTAGGCCACACACACACACACACACACACACACACACACACACACACACACACACACACACACACATGCACACACACACGCAAAGTGAGTATCTGAATGTGAGTTTTAGCCTGTTTTTAAATATATTTCAGGTTTATTTGCAGCATTAAAATTGAAATGAGGTAATTTATATTTTAATTTAATTCAGACCACAGACAGGCGGCTGAAGCTTTGACCTTTTTATTGTAATACTTCAACACATGGAGCTCTAGCTTGCAGCAAAATAAACTGAACACAGAACCCAAATCTTTCTTGTCTGCTGTGCTTTTCATGTGCATCTCTTCTCAGTCCAGAAACACTAAAGCAGAGACAGACAGAGGTTGATTAGTAAACTCACCTCGGCTGAGCTAATCAACTCACCTGCTGCTGCTGCTGCTGCTGCTGAGCCTCCACAGTGATCTCTGCTAGTTTATTGCTGCTTCTACCTCTGCAGTTTTTCTAGTGTAGTTTTTAGGGCTGTCAAACGATTAATTTTTTTAATTGCGATTAATCGCAGAATTTCCATAGTTAATCGCGATTAATGGCGTTTTGAATTGCATGTTTAAAATCCTGTTATTTTCCATTTGAAGGCAGTTTTAAGCCCATAATGTAAAGCATTTCTTACCAGAGTGTCTTAACTGGGAATCAATCACGGCTCTGCTGCGACTCCCACACTCCAAAATGGTCCTTTGGTGGAGCTGAGGCTGGCTTGGCTGCACCTGTGTGTTTAGCGTGGAGGTGCTAACTCAAACTCCACGTACTCCGGTGGTAGTTAAACTCCGTTTGACACAGGTTGCATTTTACTTTTGACTTGTCAACTGAAGCGTCTGGAAGTGTTTTAAAGTTAAACAAGCCGTTCAAAAGTCCAGTAGCTCTCTTACTTTCCATCAGCGCGGTAGGTTTACTGCAGGAGGCCACTTCAAAGCATAGCGCTACAGCTAGAGGAGCCGTCTACGGGGGAGTAGAAGGGACATTGCAACATTAAAATGAGATTTAAAGAAATTAACGCGTTATGGATTGCATTAATCTAATCGCGATCGTGTTAATCGCGATTTAGATTAATGCAATCCATAACGCGTTAACGCTGACAGCCCTAGTAGTTTTGCTTTAATTTTTAGGTGAGAGTGATGATTTTTTTGCAGGAAAAAGGCACAAAAGAAAAAGAAAAAAAAAAGTAGGTGTGAAAGGATAAAAGGAAATCCACAAAAAGAAGTCAGGAAGTGTGAATCCTCTAACAAGAAGAGCCACAGTGCAGTTTGTCAGGTGTGAGAACATAATGACCTGTTAGACTCGGCTAATGATTCACTCCACATGTCACTAAACAAGCTGCTACTCAGTCATGTGACTTCTCTCTCTCTGAGCCGTTAGTCCTTTAATTTGTGCTCAAAGTTCAGATTTCCACTGCAGGTGTGATCCCACTGTCTTCGCCTTCTTCACCTCTTAATTATATGACAGCTTTTTTTATCTTCTTCCTCCTTCTTCCTCCTATCTGATCAAACAGGTGCTCAAGTGTTACTGGGGATTTCCACCGGGTCCGTCAGCGGTGCGGAACAGCTGTGCCACGGTTTAGCTCCGTCCTCTGCTCGGTGTCAACTCACACCGGGAGCGTTACAGCAGCGGAGCTCTGGGACAGAAATCTGCCTTTAAAATGACGTTGCACTGTTAATACAGTAATTACGGCAGCCCAATCAAATCCTAATGAGAGCCTTTAGTCTACTGTAATTACTGTAGTAGCTAGTCTACCGTAATTACTGTAGTAATTACTGTCGTAGCTAGTCTACCGTAATTACTGTAGTAACTAGTCTACCGTAATTACTGTAGTAGCTAGTCTACCGTAATTACTGTCGTAGCTAGTCTACCGTAATTACTGTAGTAACTAGTCTACCGTAATTACTGTAGTAGCTAGTCTACTGTAATTACTGTAGTAGCTAGTCTACCGTAATTACTGTAGTAACTAGTCTACCGTAATTACTGTAGGTGCTAGTCTACTGTAATTACTGTAGTAGCTAGTCTACCGTAATTACTGTAGTAACTAGTCTACCGTAATTACTGTAGTAGCTAGTCTACTGTAATTACTGTAGTAGCTAGTCTACAGTAATTACTGTAGTAGCTAGTCTACCGTAATTACTGTAGTAGCAGCACAACTAAACAGCCCGATTTTGTTAACTTGCTCAATTTTGGTTGATTTGGTAATTTTCTTTATCTGTCTGCTTTATTCCTGTTTGCTGCTGAAATACGATCGGGAGGCTGCACGGGTTGTTTTATTTTGAAAGACGGAAGTTTTATTATGCTGATTCAGTGTCTGACTTCCTGTCTGGTGCAATCTGCAAACAGCTCCATCAAAAATAGAAATGCTGCGTATTGATAGGGCTGCGGCATGGAGAGCTGCTGCTGAGACGTTCCCGGTGGAAACACTCTCATTGATTATAGAGGTACCTATCAGCTCCGGTGACCGCGGCACAGCTGTAACGCGCTGCTGACGGACCCAGTGGAAATTGGGCTTTAAACTCTCAATTTCCCCTTTTGTACTTTTTTTTATGAGCTGCATACAAACATGTTTTACTCCACCAGAGCGAAGCAGAAAACAAAGAAATGTCCCGAGGGTCAAACTCTTGTGGAGGCTCGGTGCCTGCTGTGTGACACAACGCTGCAACATACTGCTGTTATTCTTTATTTAATAGCATCGTGTCTTAAATATACCAGTACTGTACTTTCCTGCTGGGTTTGAACAGTTAATCTCAGTTTCTGATTCAGAGCTCTCTGAATAAATGAGGCTCAGTTTAAAGCTGCATTAAAGGACGAGTCTGACTGTTTTCTGTCTTTTTGTTCAGTGTCACAGCTTTGAGTGACAATATACCACTAGTAAAACTGCCTTCAAATGTAAAATAACAGGATTTTAAACATGCAATTCAAAACGCCATTAATCGTGATTAACTATGGAAATTCTGCGATTAATCTCGATTTAAAAAATTAATCGTTTGACAGCCTTAAAAATTACATTTCAATCATTATAGCTATGTTATATTTTCATGTCTGAGGTAAAACAGGACATGATATTGTGTGATAGGAGCTGTTGAGTCTCTCTGCTCTCTGAAACATGAATCAAGGTTTAATCACATTTATTGATCAGTCAGATTATCGACTATTGATGCTTTCTAAACACATCTGTGCTTCAACATTTTGGTTTAGACACTTTTTATGAGGAGAACAAACTGTGAGGATAGATGAACAGTGTGTGAGGGTTTGCTGCTGTTGTCACTCAGTGTGTGTGTGACAGCAGTGTGTTGTGCATGTTTTCATCATCTCAGCAGATCGGACGGACACATCTGGCTCTGTGTGATGAAAGCGGCTCGTTAGTGCTCGCTGACAGATGCTGACGCCGGTCACACAAAGACGCTCCGAAAGATGATGTAATATTTCCTCGGACAGAGAAAAAGACGTTGACGATGACAGGAAACAGTTTGTAAGGAATATAATAAGCATGAAATGGATTATAGTAATATCATGATTAACAGCATTTATATGGTGCTTTTCTCAACAATGGATAGAAAGTGAGGACAACAGCTGATTGCTCCAGTCGGAATTTCAAAATAAAAGCGTGTCTTAAAGATGATGATTGATGTCCGATTGATGTTTTCATTTTGCGTCGATACCATTGGCTTGGTGCTCATTAAATCAATGAATCTTTACTCTCCTATTGATTACTGGACCTTATTTAACCCTTTATAGGACACTCATTGAAAGGAAGGGAGGAAGGTAGGATGGAAGGAAGGAAGGAAGGAGGGAGGAAGGAAAGGAAGGAAGGACGGAGGAAAGAAGGAAGGAAGGAAGGTAGGGGGGAGGAAAGAAAGAGAGAAGGAGGGGAGGGAGGAAGGGAAGAAATAAGGGGGATGGAGGGAGGAGAGAAGGAGGGAGGGAGGAAGAACAGATGGAAGGAAGGAAGGACGGAGGAAGAAAAGAAGGAAGGGAGGAAGGACAGATGGAAGGAAGGAAAGGAAGGAAGGACGGAGGAAATAAGGACTCTGAAGTCTCTCACTTTGGTGTCTGCGTGACCTCAGATCTTTTCAAATTGGCCTCTTTCTTCAACTCAGCCACTCTTCTTCTTCTTCTTCTTCTTCTTCTTCCTCTTCTTCTTCTCATGGCAGTCGATTCCAGCAGTTTAACAGACGTCAGGGCTGCAGAGACGATGACGCCTCGACTCCCGAGCGGCTGCAAGGAGACGAGAGGAGGGAGAAGAAGAAGAAGAAGAAGAAATGAGGCCAATTTATAAAGTATTGAATGCAGTAAAAATCCAAAGCCTGTAGTATTTTGTCTCGAGGGCAATCAGCAAGGTATTAGGTGTTCCTCCACACACACACACACACACACACACACACACACACACACACACACACACACTTCACACCACCGACAATGAGTGTGAATGGGTTTTTTAAAATGGCTTTTATCACCCAAACAAGCAGCAGCAGCAGCAGCAGCAGCTTGGTGTGACGCTCGGAGGCATTAGAGGAGAGATGCAAAGAGCTAAAAATCACGGCGCTATTGAGGAGAGGAAAGCTGCTCTCTGCTTTGTCGCATTGTTCTCTCCGCTGAATCAATCTCAGCACTATTGATGGGAAGTTATACAGTACAGAGAAACGGACGTAGGAAGAAAAAAAAAAAAAAAAAAAAAAAGGAGAAACAAAGGACAGAAAGAATCGGTTAGATGATGACAAGTGCTGCAGGGCGAGAAAAACACAAAAACAGACTTCTCTCTCTCTCTCTCTATCTCTCTCTCCATCTCTTCTTTCACTCTCTTCTTCTTTTCTTCTGCAGCTGTTTGCTGATGCTGAAAGTTTAGTGGTAAAAGTGTCTCTCTCTCTCTCTCTCTCTGTGTCTCTCTCTCTCTCTGCCGCGCTCTCTCTCTCTCTCTCTCTCTCTCTCTCTCTCTCTCTCTCTCTCTCTCTGTCTCTCTCTCTCTGTCTCTTTCTCTCTCTGCCGCGCTCTCTCTCTCTCTCTCTCTCTCTCTCTCTGTCTCTCTCTCTCTCTCTCTTTCTCTCTCTCTCTCTGTGTCTCTTTCTCTCTCTCTCTCTCTCTCTCTCTCTGCCGCGCTCTCTCTCTCTCTGTCTGTCTCTCTCTCTCTCTGTCTGTCTCTCTCTCTCTCTGTCTCTCTCTCTTTCTCTCTCTCTGTCTCTCTCTCTCTCTCTCTCTGTCTCTCTCTCTCTCTATGTCTCTCTGTCTCTCTCTCTCCCTCTCCCCCGCGCTCTCTCTCTCTCTCTCTCCTCCTCTCTCCCTCTCTCTCTCTCTCTCTCCCTCCCCCGCTCTCTCCCTCTCTCCATCTCTTCTTTCTCTCTTCTTCTTTTCTTCTGCAGCTGTTTGCTGATGCTGAAAGTTTCGTGTTGTGTTGTTTGGTGTTGAACAGATTTCAGAGACGCTGCTTTTTGTTTTTGTTGCTGTTGACTGAATATTTTGGGAGCTTTTTGATCTTTTAAGTTTCATATTAATAAAACATTTATTGTGTAACTGTGGTTTCTAACTCTTTAAAATAAATAAATAAATGAATAAATAAGAAACTCTCCAGAAACTCCTCCACACTGCAGTACATCGCTGGCTGTGGTGAACTTTGACCTCCTTTATACAGTATCACTTACTTGAGATGCTGTTTTCTATATAATGACTCATTCTGACCCCAACATGCAGCTTTAGATCAAGGTTGCAAGATTCAAAATTCAAGATTCATTTTATTGTCATTCAGCACAACAACATTTCGATCATGGCTCTATTAAAAGAGGTACGAGGAATGTGAACATAAATAAAATAACGCTTTTTAAGACTTCAACATAGAACATTAGTTCAAATGCACATTAGGGTTGAATGTAGGTCAGATAGTTGAGCAGCTTTTACACAACTGGAACAAACTACTAGCAGAACTGAAATCATTTTTAAATCCAGGTTAAAAACATTTCTCTTCTCCTGAGCTTATGATTGAGCTCTTTTAAATCACTTTACATTTTAATCTTTCATTTGCACTCTATGTCCTTTTAATGATTTTAAAGCTAATTATTATTTTATGCTGCAATCTTATATTTAATGCTCTATTCTAGCATTTTATTTCTCTCTTTATTTTGTTTTTATTATGGGGGGTGGAGGGGGGGGGGGTTAATTGTATGTTTTAATGTTTCTGTTTTATGTAAAGTACATTGAGTTGCCATTGTGTATGAAATGCGCTATAAATAAAACTGCCTTGCCTTGCCTACAGTAGTAAAAAAAAAAAAAAAGTTTACTGCTGCCCTCGGCTACTTTGACTCGGTAGTAAGTTAGCCTGCTAGCCAGCTGACTGGTAGTAAGTTAGCCTGCTAGCTAGCTGACTGGTAGTAAGTTATCCTGCTAGCTAGCTGACTGGTAGTAAGTTATCCTGCTAGCTAGCTGACTGGTAGTAAGTTATCCTGCTAGCTAGCTGACTGGTAGTAAGTTAGCCTGCTAGCTAGTAAGTTAGCCTGCTAGCTAGCTGACTCGGTAGTAAGTTAGCCTGCTAGCTAGCTGACTGGTAGTAAGTTATCCTGCTAGCTAGCTGACTGGTAGTAAGTTAACCTGCTAGCTAGTTAGTTAGCCTGCTAGCTAGCTGACTGGTAGTAAGTTAGCCTGCTAGCTAGCTGACTGGAGGGAACATGATGCAGACGAAGACACACTAAAGTCCAGCGTGGTTTAAAAGCTTCCAGAAAGTAAAGGATAATGTTGTCAGGTGTGAAATATGTGGAGCAGAGTTGAGCTACGGTGGCTTCACACGGACAAAAAGCTGCTGCCTGCTGAGACGGTTACTGAGGGAGACGGACCTGACGCTAATCACCAAACTAGTACGTCAACATCTGGAACTAACATTACGTCCCTCATTGCTAACATGAAGGAAATGCTCAGAGTTGTTTATGCTGTTATATTATATTATTTAGGGGTCTGTAAGCCTGTAAGATTGATTCTTTTCATTCATGTGTTTGTGTAAAGAAATTAAGGCTGATTATCATTTAAATTAATACAAGTTTGTGCAGTTAAAGCTTGTTGAAAGTTATTTTTTAATGCATTATCTTGTGAATGTTGACATGCAGTAAATATTCGATTAGTCGTCGGTTATAGAAACTCATGCACATCGTCACATCCCTGTAATTAATCTTATAAAAGACATTTCCCTTAGAGTCTCTGTGGCATTAAAAACAGTTCTGTGGTTTAAAAGAATCATTGCACTGCACAACATGCATGTACTTGTTAAATGTGAGGATTTAAAGGGTCAATTTAAGGGGAGAACAACTATTAAAAGAGTTAATAATGGTTCCTGGTTGTGTCTGTGGCTGTCAGGTTTGTTTCCCTGCAGACGGACACAGAAGCAGACGGAGGCAGCGTTTGTATTCCAGCGTGATTCAGGCGACTCCTCGGGGGTCGTGAACCGCAGCTAAACTTGTTTTTATTCCACACAAACCCTTCGTCTCTCACCTTCACAGCAATTCATGTTCAAATCACACCGCTCTCCGTCTCTGGACAGCGGCGCCCTCCTCCCCCATCCTCCCCCATCCCCCCCCCCCTCCCTCCGCTGGTTTCTCTCACTTCTGTCGGGTTTTAATAACATAAAGTAACACGAGATGTGCAAGCTTCTCTTTCATCGTCTGTGCTCTGAATCTAAATCGGCTTCTGTTTCCACCACACTGTCACTCTGCAGGACTTCCTCTTCTCCCTTCCCTCTCTGTCTCTCCATCCTTTGTGACATGAGCAGGTCTTCAGTGTGAGGAGAGTCTTGTTGTTGTTTGTCTGGGCCGCTTTAAATCCTCTGAACCGTCAAAGTCACTTCATTTGTTCAGACAGACGCTGAGGGACTTAAAGATGGATTAAGTGTGATCCAGACCTGTCTGAAGCACAAACAGCTGCGTGGTTATAGGTTATCAGAAAGTGACTCAAATGATAGTTTTACACTCATTTCATGGACATGTTTGGAGTCATTAGCTGGTGTTAAACTGTTCATGACATTTTAGAGAACTAGTGATTTGGTGCTGAAGAAAAACAGAAAAGTTGGTTTAATTGGCAAATGCAGACGTGTTATATTTAGATTGGGCTGTCAAACGATTAGTTTTTTTAAACGAGATTAATCTCAGAATTTCCATAGTTAATCACGATTAATGGCGTTTTGAATTGCATGTTTAAAATCCTGTTATTTTCCATTTGAAGGCAGTTTTAAGCCCATAATGTAAAGCATTTCTTACCAGAGTGTCTTAACTGGGAATCAATCACGGCTCTGCTGCGACTCCCACACTCCAAAATGGTCCTTTGGTGGAGCTGAGGCTGGCTTGGCTGCACCTGGGTGTTTAGCGTGGAGGTGCTAACTCAAACTCCACGTACTCCGGTGGTAGTTAAACTCCGTTTGACACAGGTTGCATTTTACTTTTGACTTGTCAACTGAAGCGTCTGGAAGTGTTTTAAAGTTAAACAAGCCGTTCAAAAGTCCAGTAGCTCTCTTACTTTCCATCAGCGCGGTAGGTTTACTGCAGGAGGCCACTTCAAAGCATAGCGCTACAGCTAGAGGAGCCGTCTACGGGGGAGTAGAAGGGACAAAAAGGCTTGCAACATTAAAATGAGATTTAAAAAATGAACGCGTTATGGATTGCATTAATCTAATCGCGATTAACGTATTAACGCTGACAGCCCTAATAAATATTAATATAAAGTGCAACATCTTCACACACAGAGGTTGTTCATCAGTAAAATTCTTGTCTGTGAGTCCTTGTTGGTTCATATTTCACTACATCTGTGTTAAAGCAGTTCTGTGTGTAAACATAATGAAAGATAGTTTTCATTTACAGACAAATAACTTCATCATGCAAACCTGCAAAGCCCAATCGTCTGAGTTTGGCTAGTGACTTTTTGTTGCACCTCACACTCATTTTTCTCTCCCCTCATTTCCACTCAGGACTCAAGGACTCCTTTTGTCTGTCTGTCCTTCCTTCCTTCCTTCCTTCCATCTTTTTAATGATCCGACCCACATGATATCAAATTGGTCTGTATGTGCCCTTGAATGAAAATGAGTTTGACTCCTCTGGTTTAAACTGATCTCAGAGACATTAGTATCAGTATCTGCTGTAGTTGTTCTTTATTTTGTTGTAGTTGTTGTATATTTTTCTTTTCCTGAGTATGAGATTTCATCCTCTTCCATATATCTACATCATCTACATGACTGGAATGACAATACAGCTTTGAAACTTCTCAATCAGTCACAACTCTTTAAAAAACAACTTTTTCTTTCTGCTGCCTTAAATCCCTTCCTGTCGTCCTCCTGGGTCAAATTGCCCCCATCTGTTTTGACTGTTCCTTCCTTCCTTCCTTCCTTCTGTCCTTCCTTCCTTCCTTTCTTCTGTCCTTCCTTCCTTTCCTCCCTCTCTTCCTTCTTTCCTTCCTTCTTTCCTCTGTCCTTCTTTCTTTCCTCCCTCCCTCCTACCTTCCTCCTTTCCTCCGTCCTCCCTTCCTTCTTTCCTTCCTTCCTTCCCCCTTCCTTTCCTTCCTTCCTTCCTTCCCTCCTTCCTTCCCTCCTTCCTTCCATCCTTCCTTCCTTCCTCCCTTCCTTCCTTGACTCAAGGACAACAAGAGGGTTAAAAAAACAACTTTTTCTTTCTGCTGCCTTAAATCTTCCTCTGTTCCTTCATCATCCTTCAACGCTTCTGTCTCCTTATACTTGTTCCTTTCCCTAATCGCTCCCTCCCTACCAATGACTGCCTCTCCTCCTCCTCCCATTTCCCTCCATCCCTCCATCCCTTCATCTCTTTCTCTCCCAGGTGGCCTATAGTTCCTCTCTTTGCTCCCGCTAATTGACAGCGGACCATTAAAACGCCATCAGGGTCGCATCTCGCTCGACACACACACGATATTAGACGGAGAAATGTCTTCTTTATACCTTCAAACCTCTGAAGCATCACAGGAATGTTACGTCAGCTCAAATGCTCCAATATAAGAAGAAGAAGAAGAAGACCTCCAGCACTGAGCATATAGTGTGTGTGTGTGTGTGTGTGTGTGTGTGTGTGTGTGTGTGTGTGTGTGTGTGTTGTAGATTGTGACCCTCTATACTGAAGGACTTTAGTCATTACTGAAGTGTTTACACAGGCCTCTGAAAGTCCTTGAAGGATTGTAGAGTCGAGAAATAACAGATCAAACTCTTGACTTTGAAATGAAAGTCTGTGAAGGCCGAGAACATCAGAGATATTCTGTCTGTGGGAGAAATATGTTGTTGGTGTTGTTGAACATCTACGTCCAATTTAAAAACCAGCAAGGGAGGAAGGAAGGATGGAAGGAGAGATTGAAGGAAGCAAGGGAGGAAGGGCAGATGGAAGGAAGAGAAGACAGGAAGAAAGGGAGGATCGAAGGAAGGGAGGAATGATGGAAGGAAGAGGAGAGAAGACAGTAAGGAAAGATGGAAGACAGGAAGGAAGGAAGGAAGGAAAGGAGGGAGGATCAAAGGGAGGGAGGAATGATGCAAGGAAGAGGAGAGAAGACTTTTGAACGGCTTGTTTAACTTTAAAACACTTCCAGACGCTTCAGTTGACAAGTCAAAAGTAAAATGCAACCTGTGTCAAACAGAGTTTAACTACCACCGGAGTACGTGGAGTTTGAGTTAGCACCTCCACGCTAAACACCCAGGTGCAGCCAAGCCAGCCTCAGCTCCACCAAAGGACCATTTTGGAGTGTGGGAGTCGCAGCAGAGCCGTGATTGATTCCCAGTTAAGACACTCTGGTAAGAAATGCTTTACATTATGGGCTTAAAACTGCCTTCAAATGGAAAATAACGGGATTTTAAACATGCAATCCAAAACGCCATTAATCATGATTAACTATGGAAATTCTGCAATTAATCGCGATTAAAAAAGATTAATCGTTTGACAGCCCTACTATTTATATGAGGAGCAGGTACACAGGTCTGTTGTCAGTGTGAGTTGCTGCTTGATGTTTGTTGCTGTGTGTGTTTTTATTGCACCATGAATAAAATATCTATCTATGAACCTTTTTCAGCTGCTCTGACTGAAGATTGACTGTTTACATCTCACATAACCGTCATAAAGATGCATGAATAACAAACTATGTATAATTAACTCACAGAAACACTGAACAGGTCTGCTGCTGATTCCACTGAGTGATTATTATTTTGAGACATTTTTGGCCTTTATCCGACACACAGAAGCAGAGCCAGCGAGGTCACAGAGGTCAGAGGTCAGAGGTCAAATCTTACGTGAACCTTTCAGGATGCTTCTCTGTTTTATAAACTTTCTAACGGCCACTTTGTAAAGAAGAAAATCCAGTTATAATGAGGCAGGCTGTTATTTCCAATGACAGTCCATCATATCTCTCTCTCTCCCTCCCTCCTTCCTCCTTTCCTTCTTTCCTTCCTCCCTCTTTCCTTCCTTCCTCCCTCTCTCCTTCCTTCTTTCCTCCCTCCCTCCTTCCTCCTTTCCTTCCTTCCTTCCTCCATCTTTTCTTCCTTCCTTTCTTCCTCCCTCCCTCCTACCTTCTTTCCTCTGTCCTTCCTTCCGTCTTTCCTTTTCTCCCTCCCTTTCTTCCTTCCTTTTCTCCCTCCTTTCCTCCCTCCTTCTCTGTTTTTTAAACTTACTAACGGCCACTTTGGAAAGAAGGAAATCCAGTTATAATGAGGCTGGCTGTTATTTCCAATGACAGCTCTCTCTCTCTCTCTCTCTCTCTCTCTCTCTCTCTCTCTCTCTCTCTCTCTCTCTCTCTCTAATTACAGACCCTGCCTATAAACATATATATATTTCTCTCTCTCTCTGAGCGTGTAGGTGGCGAGGAGCGTTACGGTGCTAATTATGATCAGCTTCATTAGCATGTGGTCAATTTTCACTTCTAATGTTTCCACATGAGAACCTGCTGCCTGCCTGGAAACCTCACGTCTGTGTTTCCATCATCAGTAATAGAGACTGTTGGTGTCAAACATGCGGCCCGTGGGCCAGAACCGGCCCGCCAAGGGGTGCAATCCGGCCCCACTTTCCTTCCTGTGTTCTTTTCCTTCCTTCCATCTGTCTTTCCTACCTTCCTTTTATCCTTTCTTTGTTCCTTCCGTCTGTCCTTCCTCCCTTTCTTCCTTCTGTCCTTCCTCCCTTTCTTCCTTCTGTCCTTCCATCTGTCCTTCCTCCCATTCTTCCTTCTGTCCTTCCTCCCTTTCCTCCTTCTGTCCTTCTTTCCATGTGTCCTTCCTCCCTTTCTTCCTTCCACCCATTCTTCCTTCTGTCCTTCCTCCCTTTCCTCCTACTGTCCTTCCTCCCTTTCCTCCTACTGTCCTTCCTTCCATCTGTCCTTCCTCCCTTTCTTCCTTCTGTCTGTCCTTCCATCTGTCCTTCCTCCCTTTCTCCATTCTGTCCTTCCTCCCTTTCTTCCTTCCTCCCATCTGTCCTTCCTCCCTTTCTTCCTTCTGTCCTTCCTTCCATCTGTCCTTCTTCCCTTTCTTCCTTCTGTCCTTCCTCCCTTTCTTCCTTCTGTCCTTCCTTCCATCTGTCCTTCCTACCTTTCTTCCCTCCTTCCTTTTGCCTCTCTTTCCTTTCTTCTCTTCTTATTTCCTTCCTTTCTTCCATGTTTCCCTCCATCTTTTTAATGATCCGGCCCACATGAGATCAAATTGGTCTGTATGTGGCCCTCTGATTTACCCCCCTCCAAAAAAACCTACAACTTTAACCACCGAGGTGAAAAGGAGGTTTGCGTGTCAGTCCAAACACATAAAACATAATTATCCGGAGCATGTGAGACTTTGACGCTGATTTCTATTTGCCTAACAATCTTCTGTCAAACCCGAAGTGAAGAAAAGGACCTAAGTGTTTCCAAGATGGCCGACCTGAGCGGGGCCTAGCCTGCAGGTGAGCTGAACATATGGTGGACGTCGTCCTCCGTCTGCTGGTAATGATGATGTGTTGGATTTCCTCCAGGAAACAACTTGTTATTCCTGCTATACTCTTATTCTCATGCAGCACGGCTCTCTCTCTGGATTATTCCTTTATTTGAATAAAACGGAATTTATTAAGATATCTGAATGCTTTCTCCCTTCCTGCTTTCCTTCCTCCATCCTCCTTTCCTTCCTCCCTCCCTTCCTCTATTCCTTTCCTTCCTCCCTCCCTTTCTCTATTCCTTTCCTTCCTCCCTCCCTTCCTCTATTCCTTTCCTTCCCCCCACCCTTCCTCTATTCTTTTCCTTCCTCCCTTTCTCTATTCCTTTCCTCTGTCCTTCTTTCCAGCCTTCCTCCCCCTTTCTTCCTTCCTTCTGTCCTTCCTCCTTTCCGTCCTCCTCCCTTTCTCTATTCCTTTCCTTCCTTTCCTTCCTCTATTCCTTTCTATTCCTTTCCTCTGTCCTTCTTTCCTTCCTTTCTCCCCTTTTCTTCCTTCCTTCTGTCCTTCCTCCTTTCCTCCTTTCCTTCCTTCCTCCCTTTCTCCCTTCCTCATCATTTTTGTTTTGCAAGATCAAACCAAAAGTTACATCATCTCTAGAGATAGAAGCTGGAAACAATAAGATTTTTTGTTTGATCCATTTGTGAATATTAAGCCAGAATGTTTGTATTACACCACATGAGATAAATATATGTTCCGTAGTTTCAAATAAAATCCAAACTTTCCCGAGCCTTAAAGATATTTTACTTAGTTCCTGTACAGTGTTGTTGGGTATGCTTGTTTTCCTCAGCTTCCTGCCTATACAAAAGCGTCCCCATCTTTTTCTGTTGAGTTTTCATCCCAGTACACCCAGTGAAGTAGACCAAACGCTCCCAGTTTGAAGGACCAATAGGCTCTGTCTTCTATTCTTCGTGGCCCTGGTATAGCCAAAGCTTATTAACTATCGACATATCAATCAGTCAGGATTATAGCCAATATCTTTACCTTTCCAACCATGGTATGCATGCCCATCACTGCGTAACTAACGGGCTAAAATTAAAATTAAAAACATCTTAATCAACTGTAAAAGTGTGATAATGTATTTTGTCCATGGAAAACATGACATTACTTATATTACAAATATATTCATTCTGTATGGCAAATTCCACATATACAAATACTCAAATTTCACCCAACTTTAGAAGTTTCTTACATGAGTTTAAAGAATACATGAAATCCCATGAAAACACAGCATTACATCCACAGATATATATATATATATATATATATATATGAGAGGTTTTTCACAGAGGAATAATGTAATGTATGTTTAATCTTTTTCCTTTGTTTCTTATCCCTGTGTCATTTTATTAATTTATTTACCTGCCTACTTTTTTAATTATTGTTTAAATCATTATTATTATTATTATTATTATCATTATTACAGTATTACTACTAATCATATCCCTATGACTAGTCAAATATGTAGTTTTTTCCCCTGATACATGTAGTATTGGAGCTCAGTCTGCTGTTCTATGTACAGATGTTTGTCTGTACAACCGTTGTCAATAAAGTTTTTTTAAAAAAAACACAAATACGTCACTAACGGTCTCCCTTTACGTAGCAGAGCGCGCGAAGCTCACACATAAACAAGAGAGACTCGCTCGCACCGGACATTTAAACTTCTCTCTTCTCTCTGCGGCTATTGTGGATATTTTACGATCCCGGGAGCTGAAAAGGAGACCAAGCAGGTACAGGAAGAGGCTTCGGAAGCGGTTATGGCTTCATCATCATCATCTGAGGAAAGTGAAGATAGTGAATATGACTCCGGGAAAGAGGAGATGTTTGCTGACGGACTGGATTTCATCTTAGACCAGTAAGTAACGGCGTCTCTTTATTCATTCATTTATTTATTTATTTATTTAACCATGAATGAAAGTTAGTGGCTGGTGAAGTATTGAATGAGGACACGTGTTTTAATGGAGAACATAAAGCATGATGTTTGTTGTGTGTTACATAGATATAGGTCCGGTTTGCGTGCTGCACTCTACATGGTTCCTACACATAGTATTGCATATTACTACAGTTCTGTGTGTGTGTGTGTGAGTGTGTATGTGTGTGTATGTGTGTGTGTGTGTGTGTGTGTGTGTAGAATAAAGTTAAACGGTACAGTAAACAGTAGCGTTTTAAGAAAATGGCTGCCGGTCACTAAAGGACAACAACACAACACAATAGCTGAGTAAAGCCAATGGGGGGAGGTGGGGGGTGGTGGTGTTGGGGGTCTGCTTATTTTTTTACAATGGCTATGCAAATTAGTCCTGTTAGCTCTAGTTTCAACTGTAGGACTAAAGTTGAGTAATCCACCTCTTTCTTTTTGTGCCCCTAATTCCACTTTATTTGAATGACCAGACTCTGGGAATATTCCCCCAATACAATTATTCTGTTGATTACTTGTCTGTTTAATAATATGTCATATATGTCGTTTTTTATTTGTTTTCCATGTAAATAACGTCCCATTGAGTTGCATTTATATTTAGTTTTATTGTACTTTGTTCACATCTGTGCATTACATTGGGTTTTGTAGGTCAGAGTCTGACGGTGATGAGGAATGGAAGCCTGAAACTAAGACAAAGACATTCAGACTCCGAACCCCCTCCCCTACTAAAAGCCGTCGTCACAAGCGTCAACGAACCTGTTCTGCCCCCTCCCCCCCTGCACCGACCAGTGCCCCCTCCACCGCTGCACCGACCAGTGCCACCTCCCCCGCTGCAGCGGCCAGTGCCCCCTCCACCGCTGCATTGAGCAGTGTCCCCTCCCCCCCTGCACCGACCAGTGCCCCTTCCCCCGCTGCACCGGCCAGTGCCCCCTCCCCCCCTGCACCGACCAGTGCCCCCTCCAACGCTGCACCGACCAGTGCCCCCTCCACCGCTGCACCGACCAGTGCCCCCTCCACCGCTGCATTGAGCAGTGCCCTCTCCTCCACCGCTGAATCGACCAGTACCCCCCTCCACCGCTGCATCAGCCAGTGCCACCTCCCCCCCTGCATTGACCAGTGCCCCCTTCCCCGCTGCATCGACTAGTGCCCCCTCCACCGCTGCACCCGTCAGTGCCCCCTCCCTCACCGCTGCATCGGCCAGTGCCCCCTCCCCCCCTGCATTGACCAGTGCCCCCTTCCCCGCTGCACCCGTCAGTGCCCCCTCCCTCACCGCTGCATCGGCCAGTGCCCCCTCCTCTGCTGCATCGACCAGTGCAACCTCCCCCCCTGCATCGCCTCGTGCCCCCGCCCCCCCTGCATCGCCCCGTGCACGTGCCCCCCCTGCATCGCCCCGTGCACGTGCTCCCCCTGCATCGCCCCGTACCCCCTCTCGCTCAAAGAATGCCAAAGTACCTTTGACACCCACTGATGAACGTTACCGTGCTCCCAGACGTAACTGGGATAAAGGGAGAAGAGGATTATTCAGCACACCTGGGACCCACCAGGATGGCGAACATTGGAACGATGTGGAGGATGAGGACATTGAGCCCACTCCAATAAACTTCATGCCGATAAGACAACCTGGACCACAGAGGGGGACCAGAGTGGCTACCACTCCACTGCAGTTTTTCAGACTGTTTTTCACAGATGCAGTGCTCGGGACTTTGTTGGCAAACACCAACGCCTATGGAGCAAAGAGACTTGAGGGGAAAAAAGATGGCTGGCAAGACATCAGCGTTGGTGACATTCTTTCATACATTGCCATAGTGATATACATGGGGATGGTCAAGTGCAATAGGCTTGCAGATTACTGGAAAGGGTCCCGCCTCTATAACCTTCCATTCCCCCCTTCTGTCATATCACGAAACAAATTCCTGATGATCTCTCGTTCCCTCCACATGAGTTCTGTCACAGCAGATGAAGAAAATATTGCTAAGAAGGGAACACCAGATTATGACCGCCTGGGCAAGATCAAGCCCCTTTATGGCCAGATTGTGGAAGCCTGCAAATCACACTTCCAGCCAGAGCAACACATCTCAATTGATGAAAGGATGGTTGCATCAAAGGCAAGAATCTCCATAAAGCAGTACAACAAGAACAAGCCCACTAGGTGGGGGTACAAACTGTTTGTTTTGGCAGATTCTAACTCTGGCTACACCTGGAACTTTTTTGTGTATGAGGGAAAGGCACCGAGCTCTGGAAAGGGAATGAGCTATGACTCTGTGATGTCCCTCATGGACTTTGATTCGCTTGGCTCAGGTTATCGGCTTTATGTGGATAACTTTTACACAAGCTCCCAACTTTTTCTGGACCTGCTAAAGAAGAAGACAGGGGCTTGTGGTACCGTCCGTACATACCGGGCTGGTTTCTCCAAATCAACTCCTCGGGGCACAATAAAGTGGATGAGGCACAAAGATCTCCTTTTTGTCAGATGGATGGACACCAGAGAGGTGGTCATGTGCTCCACCATGCACAAGGCTTTCAATGGTGATAAAGCGCGAAGGAGAGTGAAGACAGCTGGACAGTGGGCGATGGTCGATGTCCCCATCCCAGCAGCAGTCAAGGACTACAACCAGCACATGGGAGGGGTCGACATGTCGGATGCTCTCATCTGCTACTACAACGTCTTACACAAGACCACCAAATGGTACAGAACATTCTTTTACCATTTTGTGGACATTGCTGTCGTAAACGCCCACATCCTCTACCAGCAGTGCCAGAAGGAGTCGTCCATGAACCAGAAAGAGTTCAGGCAGGTCCTCATTCAGGAGCTTGCAGACCAAGGACCTGCATCAACATCCCACCCCCACCCACCTGCCTCAAGTGGCACTCCACCCCCAAACCCAACAGCATCCCACAAACCGTATTATTTCACAGAGGGACAGAAAGTGTGTAAGCGGGACGCGGGCAGCGCTGGAAGACGGCTCTGTACACTCTGCCACAAAAAGACACCCATCGGCTGTTCCTCATGCAGAGTACCTTTGTGCTTCGTTGCAACTAGAGACTGCTTCAATGAGTGGCACACACAGAAAGGAATGTAACAACAGAAAAGGCCCAACATGTCTGCTCTGGCCCTAAGACTGATCTGTAGACTGTAACAGTTGCATATACCTCATACTTGTTTTCTTATACATTTTGCATTACTTTGTACTTTTATACACTTCATAGTTTTTGTATATTGTTCCTTTTTTAGTTCATATTCTGTATTTTTTGTCTAGTTTATTCATTGTTCATATTTTGTTGATATTGGCACAGTTATATGTTTGAAAAATAAAAAAAATCCTTGTTTGAAATTCAGTCCAATACAGTCTGTCATTTGTGTACAATGGTCACTAAGCATTATATAGTGTCTATGTTTTGAACCATGGTGAAAGGTTGTCCTCTTTAACAAACACTACTGCCTTTTCTCTTTGCTGCACTGTTAATTTTCTTTTTCATCAAATTACAATAACATAAATCAACCAACAGTGTAGTGTATGGGAGGATCCATCACCATGCATATATAAAGGAA
The DNA here is from genome assembly GCF_027409825.1 of Scomber japonicus. Classification (NCBI taxonomy): domain Eukaryota; kingdom Metazoa; phylum Chordata; class Actinopteri; order Scombriformes; family Scombridae; genus Scomber; species Scomber japonicus. The sequence goes on along the minus strand of NC_070597.1, from coordinate 2,485,680 downwards.
ACAGCTTTAGTGTAGCTTCCACTGACCTCTATGTGTGACAGTGTTTAGTTCTTTAAGCCGTAGTAACCAGCCTCCTCTCGTCTCGCTGTCTGCAGCCTGGTGCTTTCCTGCTGCCGCGGCTCCGTCTGTCACATTAATGTAGTGATGATGAATTGATGGCGACGGTGAGAACGTGTCGCCACCTTTCACCTCTTCCTCCTGCTGGAGCGGTGAGAGCCTGACCTCACACATTATCCTCTGTCAGTCTCACCAGCCGTGTGTGTGTGTGTGTGTGTGTGTGTGTGTGTGTGTGTGTGTGTGTGTGTGTGTGTGTGTGTGTGTGTGTGTGTGTGTGTGTGTGTGTGTGTGTGTGTGTGTGTGTGTGTGTGTGTAAAAGCTTGTCCGATATAATTACCCCGTGCAGAAGAACCGCTGCCTGCATCGCTCAGAACAAAGTTACATGATAATAAATCACAGTAGTAATTTGAGTCTATTTTAATAAGTGCTGTGTGTGACAGGCCTATTACTCTGTGACTGAAGGTTCACGGCCCTGCTGCGCCTCACACCGTCCACACACAGGTGGAGTCACATAAAGTGTCTGATGTAAGTCCCAGTCATATTGAGAAGGTAACGGTCGTCCATTACTGTGAATTAGAAAATTGAATGCTTTTAGATAGATCTGCATGTAAAGGATTCTATCATGTGTGTTAAACTCTTTATAGGACACTCATTGAAATGAAGGAAGGAAGGAAAGAAGGGAGGAAGGAAGAAAGGGAGGTAGGGGGGAGGAAAGACAGAGATAAGGAGGGAGGGAGGAGGGGAGAAAGAAGGAAGGAAGAAGAAAGGGGGATGGGGGAAGGAAAGAAGGAAGGGAGGAGAGAAGGAGGGAGGGAGGAAGAACAGATGGAAGGAAGGAAAGGAAGAAGAAAGGGGGATGGGGGAAGGAAAGAAGGAAGGGAGGAGAGAAGGGGGAGGGAGGAAGAACAGATGGAAGGAAGGACGGACGGAGGAAGGAAAGAAGGAAGGGAGGAGAGAAGGAGGGAGGGAGGAAGGACAGATGGAAGGAAGGAAGGAAGGACGGACAAAGGAAAGAAGGAAGGGAGGAGAGAAGGAGGGAGGGAGGAAGGACAGATGGAAGGAAGGAAAGGAAGGAAGGACCGAGGGTATAAGGAACATGGGAGGGAGAAAGGAAAAGAGGAAGGGAAGAAAGAAGGCAGGGAGGAAGGAAAGGAAGGAAGGAAGGATATTTTGGGATATTTACAGAAGTTACCAAATATAATTATTTGCCCAATAAAGGGTTAAACTCTGATCTTATTCCTCTGTTGCTGCCCAAAATGTTCCTTGAAGAGTTTGAAACCATGGATGACTGTGGACGTCAAGTATCTGCTGCAGGAAGGAAGGGTTAGGGTTACAGGGATCTGTACAGTGCTGCCAGATAGAAACCTGAAGAGAAGACGAGCTAAGGAAGGCTACAGGCAGAGAATAGAAAGGCACAGCAAGGTAATCAGCACCTCACTGACTACAAAGGTGGCAAAGATGCAACCATCAGCAGCAGTGACTCTCTAGTAGAGGAACTGAATCACTTCGAATTAAAAATTTTAAAATGCAAATTGTGTTAAATCACATTTTAATGTTGCAAGCCTTTTTGTCCCTTCTACTCCCCCGTAGACGGCTCCTCTAGCTGTAGCGCTATGCTTTGAAGTGGCCTCCTGCAGTAGATTCCCAGTTAAGACACTCTGGTAAGAAATGCTTTACATTATGGGCTTAAAACTGCCTTCAAATGGAAAATAACAGGATTTTAAACATGCAATTCAAAACGTGATTAATCGTGATTAACTATGGAAATTCTGCGATTAATCTCGATTTAAAAAATTAATCGTTTGACAGCCCTAGTTTATTCATTTATTACACATTTTTATATTCTTTTTTTTTTTTTTTTACCCTCATGTATTTTTTGTTATTGTCTGTTGCTGGTTTTATGTGTATTACTGTTCGATGACAATAAAGACTTTGAATTGAATCATGTTAGTTTGTTTAGAAACGGAAACACAGACTAATAACAGCCATCATGTTTTCAGTCAGATCACAGATATTATGTGTGGCTGTGTCTTAACCCTCCTGTTGTCCTCGAGTCATGGAAGGAAGGAAGGAAGGAAGGGAGGGAGGAAGGGAGGGAGGGTGGGAGGAAGGAAAGGAAAGGAAAGAGGGAGGGAGGGTGGAAGGAAAGGAAAGGAAAGAAGGAAGGAAGGAAGGGAAGAAGGGAGGGAATAAGGAAGGGAAAGGAAAGGAAAAGAAAGAGGGAGGGAGGGAGGGTGGAAGGAAAGAAGGAAGGAAGGAAGGGAAGAAGGGAGGAAAGGAAAAAAGGAAGGGAGGGAGGTAGGAAAGAAGGACAGAGGAAAGAAAGAGAAGGAGGGAGGGAGGAAAGAAGGAAGGGAGGAAGGAGTAATGAATAAGGAAGGAAAGGAGGGAGGGAGGAAAGGAAAGAAGGAAAGAAGAAAGGGAGGAAGGACAGAAGAAAGGGGGATGGAGGAAGTACAGACGGAAGGGGGAGGAAGGAAGAATTAGACGGGGAGGACAACATGAGGGTTACTAAAGCACAATTTCTACTTTCCTCAACATCTATAAACAGGTCAGACTGGTGGTTCTGACATCAGCTGTCTGTCCACATGAAGACACTTTATCAATTATTTAAACTATATATATATGTTTTTTTTCTTCTGGAGTTTCATTTTTATGTACCTATGTAGATGAGAAAGATGGAAAAGAGCCTTTAGTTCCTTCTGTTCTGTGATTATGTGCACAGGAAACTGATCATCAAGAAATATAATCAATTCAGGTTTATGAGAGAGAAAAATAGCAGTAAAAAAACTAGAGGCAAAGCAGAAAGGAAGAACAATTAAAGAGAGAGAGAGAGGGAGAGAGAGAGAGACAGAGAGAGAGAGACAGAGAGAGACAGAGAGAGAGAGAGAGAGAGAGACAGAGAGAGAGAGAGACACAGAGAGAGAGAGAGAGAGAGAGAGAGAGAGAGAGAGAGAGAGCTGAAGATCTGAAAAGAGAGCAGAACAGAGACAGAGAGAGAGAGAGAGAGAGAGAGAGAGAGAGAGAGAGAGAGAGAGAGAGAGAGAGAGAGAGAGAGAGAGAGAGAGAGAGAGAGAGAGAGAGAGAGAGAGAGGGCTGAAGATCTGAAGAGAGAGAGCAGAACAGAGACAGAGAGCTTTTCCATTTACTTCACCAGGAGACGTGATTAAGGTCGCTGTGATGACGCCTGCCGTAACCACGGCAACGGACGAGGATGGAGAGGCTTGGTGCGGTCCATACTAAGAACCAACAAAGTGGTTTTCTGCATGGATGTTAAGAATATAGAAGAAAAATAAAAAATAAAAGGCCCTCTCTCTCTCTCGGAGGAGAAGAGACAGAGACCCAGCCGCTGCTCTGTTTGGACCTCCATTCAAACCTCAGCTCAGGTGTTTAGTCACCTGAAGGCTGCGGGTGTAAAACAGTCACATGAAGTCTAATAAAGACTGGCTCTGTGTTTATACTTCCTTCCTTCCTTCCTTCCTTCCTTCTTTCCTTCCTGGCTCTGTGTTTATCCTGACTGTGACCATGTGCACCAACATCTCCTCTACAGCTCTGACACACTAAAGAAACACCAGACAAAGGATTCAAACTGCTGCTCGTGGTTGTGAACACTCAGCGGTCCCGAACCCTTTGATTTACATCTGCTTTATTCAACATCTACACACTAAGACCTGGATCACTTCCTGGGTCTCTAAAGAGCCGCGGGACACATCTGCACGGCCTTTATAGTGAACAGCCTGCTGATTGAACTGATTGCACTAACTGGTTGCACCTGCAGTGTGGAGGTGTGGAGGTGGAGCAACTGGAGAAAATACTATAATTATTCTAGTTAAGTTAATGTTAAAGTGGGTAGTCGTGTTAAAAGAATATGAGAAAAAACAAGATTAAATGTGTGAATAGAGGATGACCTGGACTACAGTTAACCCTTTACATACTGTTCTGTGGGGCAAAGTATTAGGAACACCATTAAATACCACTATCACTTACTATGACCTCACTAATAAACATAAAGACGAATTATCTTTTAAACAATGTTAACAAAAACTGAAAAAGTACAAACTTCTATCTATCATCCACCTTATTAGCAAAATGACCTAAATTCAGAGGTTGTTAGTTAGTCTACAGTCTACCTGACTCACTGATCCTTTATATAATGCAGGTTTGTGCAGGTCAGTATCAGGCGGGGAGTTCTGGTCCTCTGAAATGAGGCCAACCAGGAAGTAACTTAGAGCTGCATTCTATCAAAAGGCCACCAGGGGGCGACCGTCTCTATACAAGTCAATGGAGAATTCACCAACTTCTCACTTGATTTCTAACCTCAGTAAACGTTTTCAAAATGTGTTTATGGTCTCAATCGCTAGTTTAAAGCCTTCTTCAATGCAGTATGATGTTCATTTGGGACATTTTGGCCTCCCTGATTTTATATGTGACGATAAAGCAGGGTATGCATTAGGGGCGTGGCTACGTCCTGATTGACAGGTTGATTGACCAATGTCCTCGAGATCCAGCGCTTGTAACCATAGCAACCTCCCCGCTCCGCCCATGGCTCCGCCTCATGCCCATATAAGTAGAATCCGTGTTTTTATTTTTCCCAGCATGCACCTGAAATTTTCAAGATGGCGCTGCCTAGATTAGAAACTATTGGCTTCCGAGCAGCAGTCCACAAACCAATGGGTGACGTCACGGATGTTACGTCCATTTCTTTTATACTGTCTATAACTGTGAAACATCAGCAGCCTGACTGTGCTGTGTATTGATGACTGCGTGGAGCTGTCCATGGTGCTGAAGGTGGAGCACACAGATCTGGAATATTCTCTCAACTTCATCCTATAAATACTCTAATAGAAGTGTTGCCTTCATGATCAACATGCCAAGTAGAGCAGAGTGAGAGGAACATAGAGACACACGCTGCTGTCTGTCTGTGTTAATATTCTTATCATCATTCAGGACATCATTCAGTATGTGCTGCTGAGAACACACCAGCATAACAACTCAGCTCTCTCATAAAATATTGATGACATCACTGCAGATATAGTTTTGGTGTAACCTGGAAGTAGAGCAGATCATACATCCTTCCTTCCTTCCTTACCTCCATCTGTCCTTCCTTCCCTCCTTCTGTCCTTCTTCTATTGTAGATGTTTGGTGTAACCTGGAAGTGGAGCAGATCATACAGTTACATCATCCCATTCTAGTGTCCTTCCTTCCTTCTGTCCTTCCTTCCTTCCCTCCATCTGTCCTTCCTTCCCTCCCTCTGTTCTTCTTCTATTGTAGATGTTTGGTGTAACCTGGAAGTAGAGCAGATCATACAGTTACATCATCCCATTCTAGTGTCCTTCCTTCCTTCTGTCCTTCCTTCCTACCTTACTTCCCTCCTTCCTTCCTTCCTTACCTCCATCTGTCCTTCCCTCCTTCTGTCCTTCTTCTATTGTAGATGTTTGGTGTAACCTGGAAGTAGAGCAGATCATACAGTTACATCATCCCATTCTAGTGTCCTTCCTTCCTTCTGTCCTTCCTTCCTACCTTCCTTCCCGCCTTCCTTCCCTCCATCTGTCCTTCCTTCCTACCTTCCTTCCTGCCTTCCTTCCCTCCATCTGTCCTTCCTACCTTTCTGTCCTTCCTTCCTTTCTTTCTTCCCTCCTTCCTTCCCTCCATCTGTCCTTCTCAACTTCCTTCCTTCTGTCCTTCCTTCCTTCCTTTCTTCCCTCCTTCCTTCCCTCCATCTGTCCTTCCTACCTTCCCTCTTTCCTTCCTTCCTCCTTCCTACCCTCCATCTATACTTCCTTCCCAACTTCCTTCCTTTCTTCCTCCCCTCCATCTATACTTCCTTCCCAACTTCCTACCTTCCTTTCTTTCTTCCCTCCATCTGTCCTTCCTACCTTCCCTCTTTCCTTCCTTCCCGCCTTCCTTCCCTCCGTCTGTCCTTCCTTCCTAAATTCCTTCCTTCCTTTCTTTCTTCCCTCCTTCCTTCCCTCCATCTGTCTTTCCTACCTTCCCTCTTTCCTTCCTTCCTTCCCGTCTTCCTTCCTTCCTTCCCTCTGTCCTTCCTTCCTTTCTTTCTTCCCTCCCTCCTTCCTTCCCGCCTTCCTTCCTTCCTTCCCTCCCTCTGTCCTTCTTCTATTGTAGATGTTTGGTGTAACCTGGAAGCGGAGCAGATCATATAGTTACATCATCCCAGTTTATATCATCAAAACTATTAATATCCATTTCTAGTAACAGAATATCAAGCATCAGACATCAGGATTATTACGGAGGCTCGAAGGCTCCGTAATGATCACACATGACGATGTTTGCTAGAGAAGGAAGTGAAGGAAGTGAAGCAGGTGAAATGATGTTAGCTGACCTCCAGCAGTGAGAGAGAGAAAGGGCTGTTAGTGTCCTTCCTTCCTTCCCTCCATCTGTCCTTCCTAACTTCCTTCCTTCATTCCTTCCCTCCGTCTGTCCTTCCTAACTTCCTTCCTTCTGTCTTTCCTTCCTTCCTTCCCTCCATCTGTCTTTCCTTCCTCCTTTCCTACCTTCCTTCCATCTGTCCTTCCTAACTTACTTCCTTCCTTCCTTCTGTCTTTCCTTCCTTCCCTCCAACTATCATTCTTTCCTTCTTTCCTTCCTTCCCTCCATCTGTCCTTCCTAAATTACTTCCTTCCCTCCATCTGTCCCTCCTTCCTTCCTTCCTTCCTTCCTTCCCTCCATCTGTCCTTCCTTCCTTCCCTCCATCTGTCCCTTCCTTCCTTCCCTCCATCTGTCCTTCCTACCTTCCCTCTTTCCTTCCTTCCTTCCTTCCTTTCCTTCCAGGTTTCTAACTTCAACATCCTGGTCCTGATTGTTATCATACAGAGAAGAGAGGGGGGGGAAGGGGGAGGGGGGGGGGGGGTGATATCAGAAGATGTTTTTTCATTTCATTTCAAAGAGATATGGAACAGACAGAAGACAGGAAGACAGGAAGGAAGGATGGAGGAGGAGAGACAGACCAGGCAGGAGGAGCATGGAGGTTCATTTTAAAGATTTATGAAGAAATAAGACTTCCTTTCTTTTCTTCCCTCCTTCCTTCCTTACTTCTTTCCTTCCTTCCTTCCTTCCTTTCTTTCTTTCATTCTTTCTTCCCTCCCTCCTTCCTTCCCTCCATCTGTCCTTCCTATCTTCCCTCCATCTGTCCTTCCTAACTTATTTCCTTCCTTCCTTCCTAACCCTAACTTCCTTCCTTCCCTACACCTGTCCTTCCTAATTCCTTCCCTTCTGTCCTTCCTTCCCTCCATTCTGTCCTTCCTTCCTTCCTTCCCTCCATCTGTCCTTCCTTCTTTTCTTCGTTTGTTCGTTCGCTCATTCTTTCCTTCCTTTCCTTTCCTTTCTTCCAACCTTCCTTCTTTCTTTCCATTGTTTGTTCGTTCCCTCATACCTTCCTTCCACCCTTCCTTTGTTCCTTCCATCCAGTCATCCTTCCGTCTTCCTTCCCTACCATCTGTCCTTCCTTCCTTCCTTCCCTCCATCTGTCCTTCCTTCTTTTTCTTCGTTTGTTCGTTCGCTCATTCTTTCCTTCCTTTCCTTTCCATTCTTCCATTCCTCCCTCCTTTCCCTTCCTTGAACTCGAGGGACAACAGGAGGGTTATAATGATTATATATTCTTTCCTCTCATCCTACCTACCTTCCTTCTTCCCTTCTCCCTCCTTCCTCCCTTCCTTCCTCCCTACCTCCCTCCCTCCTTTGCTTCCTTCCTTCCTCCCTTCCTTCTTTCTTTTCTTCGTTTGTTCGTTCCCTCATTCCTTCCATCCTTCCTTCCTTCCCCCTGCCTCCCTCCTTCCTTCCTTTGCTTCCTTTCTTTCTTCCTACCTTCCTCCCTACTTTCCTTCCTTCTTTCCATCCTTCCTTCCTTCTTTCTTTTTCTTCATTTGTTCATTCCCTCATTCCTTCCTCCTTTCCTTCTCCCTCCTACCTCCCTCCTTTCCTCCCTTAATATTATCAGAGAAACAACATTTAAAGTGTTGAAGGTTTTTTTCATGATTGTTATTTTTTCTATTCTTCATGTTTTAAACTCGTTTCATGATAAAACAACTTTTCCTTCTCTTCTCTGTTTTTAAACCCAGGGTTACTTTTTCAATGCCAGAGTTTTAACCGTGGCAGGTTTAGCCTCCGTACGGCGTCGACCTCGTACGTATATTAGAGTGAAATTGAAAAAGGGAAGCCGTCCCGCGCTTCAATAGACGGAGCCGGAGACAGGAAGTGATCTTCAGAGAGTCGCTTCAGCAGTGAGTCAGTGTAAGGAAAGGGCTGTTAGTGTCCTTCCTTCCTTCCTTCCTTCCTCCATATGTCCTCCCTAACTTACTTCCTTCCTTCTGTCCTTCCTAACTTACTTCCTTCCTTCCTTCCCTCCATCTGTCTTTCCTAACTTACTTCCTTCCTTCTGTCCTTCCTAACTTACTTCCTTCCTTCTGTCCTTCCTAACTTACTTCCTTCCTTCCTTCCCTCCATCTGTCTTTCCTAACTTACGTTCCTTCCTTCTGTCCTTCCTAACTTACTTCCGTCCTTCCTACCCTCCATCTGTCCTTCCTAACTTCCTTCCTTCCTTCTGTCCTTCCTAACTTACTTTCCTTCCTTCTGTCTTCCTTCCTTCCCTCCATCTGTCCTTCCTAACTTACTTCCTTCCTTACTTCCCTTTCTTCCCTCAATCTGCCCTCCCTTCTTCCTCCCTTCCTTCCATCCGTCCTTCCTTCCCTCCCCTTCTCCCTCTCTACCTCCCTCCCTCCTTTGCTTCCTTCCTTCCTCCCTTCCTCTTTCTTTTCTTCGTTTGTTCGTTCCCTCATTCCTTCCTTCCTTCCATCCTTTCCTTCCTTCCCCCCTCCCTCCCTCCTTCCTTTGCTTCCTTTCTTTCTTCCTACCTTCCTCCCTCCTTTCCATCCTTCCTTTCTTCATTTGTTCATTCCATCCTTCCTTCCTTCTTCCCTTCTCCCTTCCTCCCTCCTTTCCTCCCTTAATGTTATCAGAGAAACAACATTTAAAGTGTTGAAGGTTTTTTTCATGATTGTTATTTTTTTATTCTATCTCATGTTTTAAACTCGTTTCAATGATAAAACAACTTTTCCTTCTCTTCTCTGTTTTTAAACCCAGGGTTACTTTTTCAATGCCAGAGTTTTAACCGTGGCAGTTTAGCCTCCGTACGGCGGCGACCTCGTACGTATATTAGAGTGAAATTGAAAAAGGGAAGCTGTCCCGCGCTTCAATAGACGGAGCCGGAGACAGGAAGTGATCTTC